>NC_059192.1:32103036-32403036 GCF_020615455.1 Coregonus clupeaformis | reverse complement strand
GAAAAACCCTTGAATGAGTAGGTTTATCCAAACTTTTGACTGGTAGTGGATATATATATATATATATATATATATATATATATATATATATATATATATATATATACTGTATTTACAAAAAATATATAATGGGGGATTGGAAATGATGCAGACAATTACATTGATGGAAGCTACAATCTATCTGCATTATTAAAGCTGATCTACCCTCTAAAAATTAACAAATATATTTTTTTTGTACATGAGTTGCCTTCATTCTCACATTTACGTCGTTGCATGCTTGCAAATCTTATTGAATTTATTCACAAATCAACTTAAATATTTGCAAATGTTGTATTTATTCACACTTTATGTGCTTGCAAGTGTTGTTGAATTCATTCTCAAAAGAAGCTACATATTTGCAAATATGTTTTTGCAACTACAAAACTGATTATACAGGTGCAACTCATTTTTTACATGGGCAAATCATAATTTACATGCTTGTACACATAAGGCACTATTTTACCTTCATAGAGCTTCTCCACCACATTCTGAGAGGCCCATCATTCTCATCTGTGGCATTCGCCTCCCATCCACTGGCTGCAAAGAACCTACTCTTTCAGAGCCATAGAAACAAGATCACTGTCAATGCTACAGATCTGTCTGTTTGGGCAAGCTATACAAACAGTTCAGTCTTTTGATCTATAGGTCTTCACATGAAGTAAAGTAATCCTTCTACCCCCCCCCCCCCACCCCCGACTGGCTATCATAAGTTGAATGCACCAATTTGTAAGTCGCTCTGGATAAGAGCGTCTGCTAAATGACATAAATGTAAGGAACCTGATGAAATGAATGCAGTATGTCAAAATGTGTATGCTCCAGCAGAACAACTGAAAGAGAAATGCAGGGTGGACTTAATGAAGCCAGTACAATTGACACAATGGCATATGTGGGGAAATGTGTGCAGGCCAGGCATCTCTTTCTTTTAATTGTGTTTGCCAAACAATAATGACAAGATGTTTATCTGTGTCCATCACAGGAGGCTGCTGAGGGGAGAGTGGCTTATAATAATGGCCGGAACAGAGCAAATGGAATAACATCAAACACCTGGAAACCATGTGTTTGATGTATTCGATACCATTCCACTGATTCCGCTCCAGTCATTATCACGAGCCCGTTCTCCCCAATTAAGGTGCCACCAACCTACTGCGGTGTCCATATCTAACTCTCTTTTGTAACATACAGTGTAAACCTACAACAGCAACAAAACTAAGTTAGAAAACAAACATAATTGTAAAATTTTCTCCTTTCAAAGTTGCTTGACCTCTCGGACATAGCTTATCCAGAAGGTCATTACTTCCCACTAACAACACAAGGAAGGTAGATAACCAGACTCCCAGCACCCAGCCCTATCCCATTCTATTCTTCCCATTCCGTAATTCTACTGAGGCAGAATGCAGTGTCGGGTTCTGCTACAGTATCAGCTAGCAGGGATTGGAGTCGGATCAAAGGGTAACGGTGAAAAGAAGGGAGATCCACACCCTGGCTCATCTCTAAACAAAGCGGCCCTGCAAAGGCCCTGTCCTCTGGGGGTTGTAATGAGTGCGACAACCCCGGTGGACCAGGGCCATGGGCCAGCCCCGTGGAGACAGCGCTGCTGTGGGTGTCAGGCTGTGGTATAGGGTGAGTTCCAAATGGCACCATATTCCCTACATAGTGCACTTCATTTGATCAAGGCCCATAGGGCTCTGGTCAAATGTAGTGCACTTTGTAGGGGATATGGTGTCATTTGGGACGCACAACTGGTCTGGGGAAATGAAGAGTGAGTGAATTGAGGAGTTGGGCCAGAATAGACGTGTTGGAGCTCTCTCAACAAACCTGGGTTCAGATAGTGTTTTCTATCAAGTACTTCAGCTGTGCTTGTTTGAATTTGCCTGCCGCAATAGGACCAATGGAACACTCCTGTAAGTTCAAACCCCGCCCACCTGGCACTCAATCAAACTGCTGCTCACAGTTTTGTGGTCTTTATATGCATTGGGCCAAAGTAGAGGGGTGACCAGAAACCAATAAAAGCACAGCTAAAGTAGCTTACTAGTAAACTATACCAGGTGTTGAGGTTAGTACGCTTGCTCAACATTGATTGTTTCGTATATACAGTACATTTAAACACTTTGACCAGCCACAAATCCATGTTTCTCTCACCATTCTCACCGCCTTCACCAATTCCTGACCCACATTCACTGATTTCACCCAACTCTAATTTTCACTTCATTCTACAGTCATCAGTCTGCTGCATCATGCTACAGGAAGAGGACCACTATTCTATCCCCCTCAGAAAAAAGAGAGCCAATGATGGAGGTAGGACCGATCCGCTGCCCAATTTATTTCAAATCCTCGCCAATACAGATGTAATTTCAGCCCCTGGGTGCGTCCCAAATGTCACTCTATCCCTATAGTGCTATGTGGGGCTCTGGTCAAAAGTAGTGCATTATATAGGGAATAGGGTGCCATTTGGGAAACACTCCCTGAGTACCGCAAACAGGAAGGAGAAGACAGTCAATAAACAACCCATGGTTACGGGTGGAAAGGGGTGAGGAAGAGGAGGAGAACACAGTGACACAGAGGAACAGAAAGCCATACCGTTGATGACTGTCACCATCACTCAGACCATTAGTGCCACAGCCTCGGATTATCGGTGATTACTTTAAATAAGAAATAAAGAATTCGAAAATAAAAAATAATTTATATAATTTATATAAATTATATACAATCCATGTCAAATAATATACAGTAGGCCGGAGCAGTGCACTGGACAGCCGACAATGTGCCTTTTAAAGGCATTTTCCCAGACATTTGTGGAAATCACGTGGGATCATGCTTAAACAACCTTTGAAACTCTGGTATAGTGTGCTGTTCTATAACGCACCTTGGATTGAATCCCTTCCATAGTCTGTTTATAGTAGCTGTGCCCATTGCCTTTGTCCTATCTTAAAAGCAGTACGGAAGGGAAGTACAGTCAGGAAGAGGAGCCAGTGAAGGATCCCAGGGTTAACCCATAACATATACTGGATGTACTGTATCTTAAATGGGTTAACCACTAAAACCAGATGGAGAAAGAGGAAGCCCTCTGGTGCCCTGTGATCTAATATTTCAAACAGTGGCCTGATGGAAAAAGCCATTATTCATCAGTATCCACCCTGTCTAGGAAAGATAAAGATTTTATGATCAAACTGCAATCGAATTTCTTGGTTTTATTTGAATGGAACCAGATACCTGTATTTGTTATTTGATTTAAATAAATATAAAATAAAGGCGGTGTTTGTTGTTTTGGTTGATATTTGGTATGGGACATCATTACAGGTCTTGTACTGGTTATAAAGGGTTTTGTATGAATGTAGATACATTAGATATCCAGATTACAACCAAGTAAAGATGCCTTTTTTCATTATGTAATGAAGACATCGGGAAAATATGTCGTAGTTTAAAACCTGACCATAATGACACAGATGTCGTCATCATGCAGTCATTGCAACCAGTTCTGTCCACCGGGTCCATCCAGCACCTGAGTACATAGAGTACAGAATGAGAGTTTTTCTGTACTAAAAAGTTCCTCTATTGATTACTGGCCTATGTCATGAAGAAGTTGTCCTAGATGTTAGTACAATGTTTGGACAATTCCCTCTTCAGTGCACATCATATTTTGGTTGTGATCTGATCCGAGAACCAGATTGCAACCAGTTAAATACAACATTTTCTGGTTACTAAAAGACATCTAAAAAACGTCCTTTTATAACCATTGTATGGCTTCATTGGCTTCTCCGTTCGTGGCTACAGTTCACTGCCAGGCCTATATCAAGAAATGCTTATCAAGACCAAAAGCTTTATTAACAAGGAAGGAGAAGGGGGGCGCTAGAGAGCGTGCTATGGAGTAGACGTGCATTGCTAGAGCTCCGCTCAATTTTGAAACAAATTAATATTTATCTTAACCTCTCACAACCTATAACTTCAAACAAATATGACAAAGGGAAAAGGCAACAAAAAAGGGGGCACTAAACAAGATAATTGGAATGAGATAGACAACGAACCAATTTCAACGTCGCCGACCCACGAGGAGCTAGCTGAAGAGGCTAGCTTCCAAGAGTTCCCCACAGATCCTACTCAAAGTGACATACTGGCTGCCATAAACGCACTAAGCAAGAAGGTGGACACAAGGTTGGCTGATATCTCAAAGAGTATTGGGACTTTGGCCGAAACTGTGAAGGCAACTAAGGGAAGGGTGCACGAGGTTGAGCAGACGACAATCGATCACGAGGCCAGGCTACAGGACATAGAGAAACAGTGCGCAACGTTCAAAAATGACAACAAAACCCTGAAGGCCCGACTGGAAATGCTCGAGTCGCATTCAAGACGCCAGAACATCCGAATATGTGGGATCCAGGAGGACACGGAGAAAGGGAAACCCACTGAATTTGTCTCGGAGCTGATACCGGCATTGCTGGGGAGTGAACACTTCAAAACGGCCATCCTGATCGACCGCGCACACAGAGCACAGGCAACGAAGCCGGCCAAGGGCGGGCCACCAAGGCCATTCATTGTAAGGCTGCACTATCCCCACACCAGGGATCTCATCCTCAAGCTGGCTAGTCAAAAGTTCCCCCTTAACTACAACGGAGCCAGGGTGTCTTTCTACCCAGATCTTACCTTGGAGGTGAGGAACCAACGGAAAGAGTATGATGAGGTACGCAATAAATGCAGGGCGGCCAACATCCGATATGGATTCCTCTTCCCAGCCCGGTTTAAGGTGACAGTCGAGGGATCAACACGTACGTTTGACAACGCAAAAGAGGCAGATCTGTTCTTGACAAGCAAGCTCCCCGGCTGAGGATACAGAACGGCTGTGCCAGCAGGCTAAATGGCCAAATACAGGCCAGGAATGTGTGTGAATTGAATTTCCGGCCTATGTCTTTTCGATCAGAAGATCAGAAATTGGGACTTATAGGATAGGTGAGATGTTGTGGCTAATATAGCATTGTTTGGCATGTCATGTTTTAGCGCCACTCACCCCCTAACATGAGAGTTAAGTTAAGTGTTACTTAATATTAGTTTATATGCGGAGCATCTATAGACGACGAGTTAGTTCAAGCTTTATGTCTAGACACCCTAACGTTTGTGTGTTAGCCAAGGAGTGCTTCGTTTGGGGAAGTCACTCAGTAAAGGGACAAGAGGGGGGTTGGGGTCTGTGTTTTATGTTCACGTTTATTAGTACAGGTGGCATGACAAGCTCCCCACGGCGGGGACGTTTTTCTTCTGGGTTTTGTATGACAGCAGCAATTTGCTTTAAAATAAGAAATGCCACATAGTGACCGAGCACAGAGTAGACCAGGTGGAATAAAGATAGTCAGCTGGAACTGTAATGGATTAGGGCATGTCGTGAAACGAGCTAAGGTTTTTTTCTCATCTTAAATCACTGGGTGCTGACATAGTGCTTCTTCAAGAAACTCATATTAAACGCCCCGCGCAGGCCAGCTACGAGTCGGCTGGATCGGTCAGATGTACCAGTCTAACTTTGATGCAAAAGCGAGAGGGGTAGCAATCCTGATAAGGAAAAACATTCCTTTTGTTTACTCAACCTCGATTTCAGATCCTAATGGTCGGTATATTATTGTGGCTGGTACACTGAATTCAAAACCAATAACCTTGGTCAATTTATATGGACCCAACTTCGATGATCCATTATTTTTTCAAAGGGTATTTAAGGCCATACCAAATATCTCGGATACAAGTGTTATTGTTGGAGGTGACTTTAACTGTACGTTAGACCCTCTTTTAGATAAACAGCTATCAAGGTCACTTCAACAATCAAATGCCAGTGTCTGTCTAAATACATTGATGACAAACCTTAACATTGTCGATATTTGGAGACTGACGCACCCAACAGACAGGGATTATTCTTTCTTCTCATCAGTTCATAAATCATATTCCAGAATTGACTATTTTTTGTTGGACTCCAAACTAATCTCAGCAGCTGAGTCGGTTACCTATCACCCCATTCTAATTACGGACCACTCTCCTCTGTCCATGGTGCTGAAACTCAACAATATGTCGACAGGTCGGCGACCGTGGCGCTTAGACGCATACCTGTTGAAAGATGAGGCTTTTGTCAGTATTTGGAGGAGCAGATTGCCTTTTCCTCAGTACTAACGACACGGGGGATGTTGACGACTCCACCCTTTGGGAATCTCTAAAGGCTGTGATTAGAGGTTACATTATTTCTTATACATCAGAGAGGAAGAAACGTGTCAATACTAGGCTGAGAGAAATTGAAAGAGAGTTAGGGGGAACAGGAGAACGTTTTTAGGACAAATTCCTCGTATACAGTCCTTGAGAAGATCACAAAGTTAAAGTATGAATACAATACCATCCTTTCGAAACGGGTGGGCTCTTTACTTGCTAGAACGCAACAAAGTTATTTTGAACTGGGGGACAAACCACATAAATTATTAGCAAGACAGCTAAGGCATGTACAAGCATCTAGAGCTATTCACAAAATAAAAGACAAGAAGGGTAAAATAGTAACAGATCCGCAGGACATTAATAAATGCTTTGCACAGTTTTACTCAGAGCTATACCAATCAAAATGCGATGCTACTGATCCACAAACTATGGAACGCTTTCTCGCTGATTGTGAACTTCCTAAACTAGACAGGGGGCAGCTGCCGCACTCGATGCAGGGATAACCTTAGATGAAATTAACACAGCGATAGCACAATTTCCAAACAGCAAGGCCCCTGGGCCCCATGGATATGTAATAGAATTCTATAAGAAGTACTGCGCTAGTCTATCTCCACTTATGCTGCGAATGTTTCAACAATCCAAAGAAAATACCAAACTCCCGCAAACACTGTATGAGGCTACAATAGCCCTGATCTTGAAAAAAGATAGAGATTCCATGGAGATGTCGTCGTATCGCCCCGTGTCGTTACTCCCCATAGAAAACAAGGTGTTGACAAAGATATTGGCAAACCGATTGAAAAAATATATTTCCGACATCATACACCCTGACCAGACAGGTTTTATCCCGGGCCGACATATATACTACAATTTGAGACGCCTTTTCAACGTAATGTATCATGATCATAAAGTTGAGGCAGTGGTAATAGCTCTTGATGCAGAGAAGGCGTTTGATCAGATTGAGTGGAAGTATATGATGTCGGTTCTGGAGCATTTCGGATTTGGAAAGGAATTTATTAATTGGATAAGAATTATTTATGCACACCCAATGGCGTCCGTGGTGACCAATCAGGAAATGTCGCAGTCATTCCGCCTGTTCAAGGGGTGCCGACAGGGGTGCCCTATTTCGCCTGCTCTCTTCGCTATAGCCATGGAACCCCTTGCTACGCGCATTCGGGCATGTGCCGATATAGCTTCTGTTAAAATAAAAGACACACAGCACAAAATTTCCCTATATGCAGACGATGTTCTTTTGTTTTTGTCCAAGCCTAAAACGTCTATTCCACCATTACTTAACTTGATAAACACATTCGGCTCCTTCTCTGGCTACAAGATAAACTGGCAAAAAAGTGAGATGATGCCAATATCACGGCCTGTGGATATGCAATTTCTGCAATCTACCCCGCTTAGAACAGTGAGGGACAAGTTCACAAGCCTTGGCATTGTAGTGACAAGAGACCTTGACCAGCTATTGAAAGTGAATTGGGACATGAAAATATATCAGCTTAAACAAAATATAGATTTCTGGAAAACTCTGCCTATTTCCTTGGTTGGTCGTATAAACGCTATTAAAATGGTTGTCCTACCCAGGTTTCTTTACCTCTTCCAATGTCTACCCAATTTCATACCACAAAGCTATTTTAAGAAACTGGATTCAATAGTAACTCCATTTTTATGGGATAACAAGGCAGCCAGAATTGCAAAGAAGCATTTATGCAAGTACAAGATAGAGGGGGGCTTTGGCCTTCCTCACTTCAAACTGTATTATTGGGCTGCTAATCTGAACATTGTGTCTTTCTGGAGGGAAAGTTTACCTGAGATGAGACGGAAGGATATGCCTTCATGGCTTTTGATTGAGCAGGCCTCCTGTCAACGTTCCTCACTCCCTGCACTTGTTAATAGCCCATCATATGTGAAAAAAGCCACTTATGACTCCAATCCAGTCATTTGTCATACTCTTAGGATCTGGAAACAGATTAGGGATTTTCTTAACATACCCACTGTGTACATAGACAGCCCGATTAGCCGGAATCATGCTTTCCACCCTGCAATGGATGATGTGGTGTTTTCACAGTGGAGGGAGAAGGGGCTCACAACAATTGGTAATCTATACATAGATGGTCAGTTAGCTTCATTTCAACAACTACAGGCAAAGTTCAACATGCCAACAACACATTTTTTCAGATACCTCCAAATCAGGAATTTCTTAAGGACACACATCCCACAGTATGGCATGAAGCCAAATAGTCCTACATTAGATAGCTTGATCCTTGTCAAACCCCATTCAAAAGGGTCGGTCTCCAGACTGTATGATGTGCTACAGGCCCACATAGAGGTATCCACAGACACCATTAAAAGGGCTTGGGAACAAGAACTTGGTTCAGAAATCTCAAATGAGGACTGGATAGAAGCTCTCAGGAATATAAACCACAGTTCAGTGAATGCCAGACACAACCTTGTACAGTTTAAGGTGATACACAGGTTACACTACTCAAAAGTAAAACTGCATAAAATATTCCCGGACACCTCACCACTGTGTGAGAGGTGCAAGCAGGAGGAGGGGGACGTTGTCCCACTTATTCTGGACATGCCCTAAATTACAGGCTTACTGGGCTCTCATTTTTGATTACTTATCTAAGGCCTTTGATAGAGTTCTAGCCCCAGACCCATTGATCGCTCTGTTTGGTACAGTTGATGGGAATAACCAGGAGGGGAAAGCTGTCTCTCTTTGTACTCTATTAGCCAAAAGGCTCATATTGCAATTTTGGAAATTGGAGACTGTACCTACCTTTGAAATGTGGTTACGGGATTTAGGGAATGTAATCCATATGGAAAAGATTCGATACAACACCTCCAATAGAAGTCCATTGTTTTACAAAATATGGCAGCCGATACTGGATAAATGGTCTAGTCCCGCTTCATAACTGGGCTGACGATCTGCTGCTACTCTGTGCTGTACTCCACTCAATATTTATTTTTGGCTGAACTACACTGCTTGTAATGACTATATGCTGTCTTCTTATACACGTACCACCTAATAGGATTTTGTTTTATTTTGTGTATGTGTGAGTTAACTTTTGTTTTGTCCTCTAAACTGGCCATCCCATCCAACAGTACAATGAATGTCATTGTTTGTATTGCTGTCTCTTTTACTTTATTTTTATTGGAAAATAATAAACATATTATAAAAAAAAAAAAAAAAAAACAAGGAAGGAGAAGACGGGTGAAAAAGATTCCCAGGATTTTCTATTAGCGAAGCAAAAAATGCAAGAAGTTCCCTAATCCACACTGAGCCATCCACGTACAGTGGGGAAAAAAAGTATTTAGTCAGCCACCAATTGTGCAAGTTCTCCCACTTAAAAAGATGAGAGAGGCCTGTAATTTTCATCATAGGTACACGTCAACTATGACAGACAAAATGATAATTTTCTTTCCAGAAAATCACATTGTAGGATTTTTAATGAATTTATTTGCAAATTATGGTGGAAAATAAGTATTTGGTCAATAACAAAAGTTTCTCAATACTTTGTTATATACCCTTTGTTGGCAATGACACAGGTCAAACGTTTTCTGTAAGTCTTCACAAGGTTTTCACACACTGTTGCTGGTATTTTGGCCCATTCCTCCATGCAGATCTCCTCTAGAGCAGTGATGTTTTGGGGCTGTCGCTGGGCAACACGGACTTTCAACTCCCTCCAAAGATTTTCTATGGGGTTGAGATCTGGAGACTGGCTAGGCTACTCCAGGACCTTGAAATGCTTCTTACGAAGCCACTCCTTCGTTGCCCGGGCGGTGTGTTTGGGATCATTGTCATGCTGAAAGACCCAGCCACGTTTCATCTTCAATGCCCTTGCTGATGGAAGGAGGTTTTCACTCAAAATCTAACGATACATGGCCCCATTCATTTCTTTCCTTTACACGGATCAGTCGTCCTGGTCCCTTTGCAGAAAAACAGCCCCAAAGCATGATGTTTCCACCCCCCATGCTTCACAGTAGGTATGGTGTTCTTTGGATGCAACTCAGCATTCTTTGTCCTCCAAACACGACGAGATGAGTTTTTACCAAAAAGTTATATTTTGGTTTCATCTGACCATATGACATTCTCCCAATCCTCTTCTGGATCATCCAAATGCACTCTAGCAAACTTCAGACGGGCCTGGACATGTACTGGCTTAAGCAGGGGGACACGTCTCGCACTGCAGGATTTGAGTCCCTGGCTGCGTAGTGTGTTACTGATGGTAGGCTTTGTTACTTTGGTCCCAGCTCTCTGCAGGTCATTCACTAGGTCCCCCTGTGTGGTTCTGGGATTTTTGCTCACCGTTCTTGTGATCATTTTGACCCCACGGGTGAGATCTTGCGTGGAGCCCCAGATCGAGGGAGATTATCAGTGGTCTTGTATGTCTTCCATTTCCTAATAATTGCTCCCACAGTTGATTTCTTCAAACCAAGCTGCTTACCTATTGCAGATTCAGTCTTCCCAGTCTGGTGCAGGTCTACAATTTTGTTTCTGGTGTCCTTTGACAGCTCTTTGGTCTTGGCCATAGTGGAGTTTGGAGTGTGACTGTTTGAAGTTGTGGACAGGTGTCTTTTATACTGATAACAAGTTCAAACAGGTGCCATTAATACAGGTAACGAATGGAGGACAGAGGAGCCTCTTGAAGAAGAAGTTACAGGTCTGTGAGAGCCAGAAATCGTGCTTGTTTGTAGGTGACCAAATACTTATTTTCCACCATAATTTGCAAATAAATTCATTAAAAATCCTACAATGTGATTTTCTGGATTTTTTTTCTCTCATTTTGTCTGTCATAGTTGACGTGTACCTATGATGAAAATTACAGGCCTCTCTCATATATTTAAGTGGGAGAACTTGCACAATTGGTGGCTGACTAAATACTTTTTTTCCCCACTGTACAGTTGAAGTCGGAAGTTTACATACACTTAGGTTGGAGTCATTAAAATTAGTTTTTCAACCATTCCACAAATTTCCTGTTAACAAACTATGGTTTTGGCAAGTAGGTTATGACATCTACTTTGTGCATGACACAAGTAATTTTCCAACAATTGTTTACAGACAGATTATTTCACTTATAATTCACTGTATCACAATTCCAGTGGGTCAGAAGTTTACATAAACTAAGTTGACTGTGCCTTTATACAGCTTGGAATATTCCAGAAAATTATGTCATGGCTTTAGAAGCTTCTGATAGGCTAATTGACATCATTTGAGTCAATTGGAGGTGTACCTGTGGATGTATTTCAAGGCCTACCTTCAAACTCAGTGCCTCTTTGCTTGACATCATGGGAAAATCAAAAGAAATCAGCCAAGACCTCAGAAAATAAATTGTAGACCTCCACAAGTCTGGTTCATCCTTGGGAGCAATTTCCAAACGCCTGAAGGTACCACGTTCATCTGTACAAACAATAGTACGCAAGTATAAACACCATGGGACCACGCAGCCATCATACCGCTCAGGAAGGAGATGCGTTCTGTCTCCTAGCGATGAACGTACTTTGGTGCGAAAAGTGCAACTCAATCTCAGAACAACAGCAAAGGACCTGGTGAAAATGCTGGAGGAAACAGGTACAAAAGTATCTATATCCACAGTAAAACGAGTCCTATATCGACATAACCTGAAAGGCCGCTCAGCAAGGAAGAAGCCACTGCACCAAAACCACCATAAAAAAGATCGTACTTTTTGGAGAAATGTCCTCTGGTCTGAGGAAACAAAAATAGAACGGTTTGGCCATAATGACCATCGTTATGTTTGGAGGAAAATGGGGGTTGCTTGCAAGCTGAAGAACACCATCCCAACTGTGAAGCACAGGGGTGGCAGCATCATGCTGTGGGGGTGCTTTGCTGCAGGAGGGACTGGTGCACTTCACAAAATAGATGGCATCATGAGGAAGGAAATTATGTGGATATATTGAAGCAACATCTTAAGACATCAGTCTTCCAAATGGACAATGACACCAAGCATACTTCCAAAGTTGTGGCAAAATGGCTTAAGGACAACAAAGTCAAGGTATTGGAGTGGCCATCACAAAGCCCTGACCTCAATCCTATAGAAAATGTGTGGGCAGAACTGAAAAAGCATGTGCGAGCAAGGAGGCCTACAAACCTGACTCAGCTACATCAGCTCTGTCAGGAGGAATGGGCCAAAATTCACCCAACTTATTGTGGGAAGCTTGTGGAAGGCTACCCGAAACATTTGACCCAAGTTAAACAATTTAAAAGGCAATGCTACCAAATACTAATTGAGTGTATGTAAACTTCTGACCCACTGGGAATGTGATGAAAGAAATAAAAGCTGAAATAAATAATTCTCCCTACTATTATTCTGACATTTCACATTCTTAAAATAAAGTGGTGATCCTAACTGACCTAAAACAGGGAATATTTACTAGGATTAAATGTCAGGAATTGTGAAAAACTGAGTTTAAATGTATTTGGCTATGGTGTATGTAAACTTCCGACTTTAACTGTAATTGCACCGTCATTGTTTGAGTTTGAGTTCATTTTTACAGTGACAGTGCACATGAATCAACATTTCAGTACATGTGCTGGTTTTAGCCAGCTGGCTAATCTTCAACCGCAGTCCCTGGGCAGGTTATTAAAAACAATTACAATAACAATACAGAGCAACATAGGACAAGCAACACGTAGCAAACAGACAGAGCAATAGCACAAAAAGCAACAAAACAAAATACATAAAAGAAACAAAGTGTTTACACACCTCACAAGCTACAGACAACAAATAGCATAGAAAGCGGCAATACACAGCTAGGGATTATGTTTTTTGTGAAGGTGTGATACATACATCTCTTAATAAAGTTATTTCAGAACAGACTATTCGTGTCTTCACGACTAGTAGGTTTGCAAAGGCATCTCTATGTCTGTGTCCCAAATGGCACCCTATTCTCTATTTAGTGCACTACTTTTGACCAGCCCCCATTGTGCTCTAGTCAAAAGCACTATGAAGGGAATAGGGTGCCATTTGGGATGAAGCCTATGGCTGAAAAGAATGCAGAGCATGCCAATGAACAACACATCTCAGTTCAAACTATTACCCATAAGGTCAAAACTGGTCTGTTTTGCTTCAAAGTTCACTAGCAATGATCATTAATTGTTTTGACAGCAGGGTTTTGTTGTACAAGAAAACACTAATCTAGGAGAGGGGATAGTTTTCACCTACTTCCCCATGTTAGTGCTGCAAAAGTATTGGCCTTGTGCCAATAATTATGAATACTAATCATCAAGTCAGCTAAGGTAATTGGACAATCAATACAGTAGTCAAAGTATACTTTAGTGATAACTGCAAATGGACAATAGTTTTCCTCAGCAATTAAATCAGTTTTTGCGTTCAGTTCTCTTCCCACAAAGTTAGACTATTATATGATCAGTTCTGGGAATAATATTCTCTAAGGGTGAGAGATTGAGTTGAAGGTTATTTGTCTTACAAGTCTTGATCAGGGGGTTTCGGTATTCTGTCATCATGCGTAGTACTACAAATATGTAATCGAGAGGACGCCAGAGAGAAATTAGGTGAAAAGTAGGCCTAATGGGAAGGTCAGTATGTGTGTAATGTCAATGAACCGTGTAGTCTAGTGTGTGTGTGTATGTGTGTGTTTATGCGCATGCATGCGTCTGTGTGTGTGCATGTGTATGCACATGTGTGCATGTGTGTGTGAACTCCTACTCTTATGGGAGATGGAGGTTAAAATCAAGGTCTTTCGAACAGTGCTCCCCTACAGCAACGTGATTTACCATCAACAGGGGGAACAAATTGACTCAGACAGTGGTCAGTGTGTACCCCTACCTCCTCTGTCTCATGACACACGACACCTGTCCCCCGCACATCAAATAACCCCCTTTGTGTGTTTTACATACCTTGTAAGTGCATGTCATACCTTTCACCTTTAAGGTTGGTAAGTGTTTTAGCTGTTGACTTTGAAGATGGTGGCGTACGGCAACACAGCAGGACATAAATTCTCAAAGAAAAGAGGTAAGAGAAAAAGGAAAAAAAAGTGAGAGATGAGTAAAGAGAAGATGTAGGGAGCGGTTCAAGAGAGCAATGTCATACAGTCCAGGGGTGTGTTCAGGGACGTGAAATGCTCTGAATGTTGCAGATAAAAATGTAATGAATAGAGCTGACACAATTCCCTATTTTATTGGACATACAACCATTTGTGTTCTACAAGATACATTTCTATCTGAATGTTCTGTGACGTTACATCCTCAACAGGCCCAGGTTATCAGTGTTGGTGAAGCTACTCTGAAAATATAGTTTACCAAGCTACCAATTACTTCAAACTGGAAGAAGTTAAGCCATACAAAAACTACCCTTAAAAAAATATAGTTTATACTTTGAAAAAGTAGTTCACTACATCCAAACTACTTTGTGAAAAATGATCATATTTGCAAGAACAGATCAAATTGCAAGATCAGATCACTCTGTAGTCAGATGTTAACAAAATTTATACAACGGGTGGGTCTAATCCTGAATGCTGATTGGTTAAAACTGCATTCCAGCCAGTGTCTATTCCACAAGTTACCACCGGCTAAATCTATGTTGTTGGCTAGCTCCTCTGAACAACAGTGTCCTGACGAGAGTGCACATTTTTTATGCCACCCGAAATCGCGCATCATTAGCTCATTGTTATGGATGTATCCAAAACATTTCACAAAACAGCTTAAACAAACGCAAATGCAGCTACTTTGCTGTTATTCTGGCTGCACTGTTTGACGTGACTAAGTTAGCCGTAGTTGGCTAGCTAGCAAGCAAGGGATAAGAATGTTGCCAGCCAGTATGGCAATGGAACACTTAGAACGAACGAGTCCATAGATACAGAACAAAAAGACTGAACGACTGGGCCGCATCTCTGGTAACCGAACCGATAGAACGAATTATCAGCCGGCTTGGGTAGCAACCCTAGATTTGTGTTGGGCTTATATCTTGTGGAAGGATGAAATAGTATGAATAAATTAATCCAAATAACGTTTTTAATGAAAATATGTCAATCATTATTTGAATATGTTGGTAACCTGTTGTATAAAAGTGATAATGCCCTCGAAGCCAGTGTTTGGAGGATATATTGGCACGGTTTGCCGGCCCTCGACTTCTTCTCTGTGGATTAACAAAACCTGTGCCAATATATCCTCCAAACGCTGGCTTCAAGGACATTATCACTTAAGTGTAATTAATGAGGAATCTGAAGCCAGATTCCCCACTTTAACTCTTTGACATACTTCTGACCAGGGGTTGGAACCAAAATTATTTTCCAATCATTTCGTTCTGAACAGAAGCATTTTTTTTTTATTATTCTGTTCCACTGTTCCGACCTACAAAAATAAAGTTCTGAACCAAAATAAAATACTGGTTTATATCATTCCTTTCTGTTCCTTTTTAAACCTCTGAAATAGTTTTTTTTGTTTTTTACATAGGCTCAACATTAAATTACTTCACCAATCAGTGGGGATAAAGCAGCTTGCTATGGTAAGCGAAAGCTATAGTTTACATACGCGATGGACAGAAAACTGTAGGATGGCGGGATGCAACGGAAATGTTGCAGATGGGGTGGAGGAGGAGCATCTTGTTATGACATGCATTATCTGAATTAGGCCCACAGGAGCGGCTTCTATAGAGGAACATTAAATGTCTTTGAACTTCCGAGAGTTGGCTTTACGTTGCCAGAGCTAGCTAGCTAGCCTAACAACCTTGTGTGTGCAGAGCAGCACCGTGTGCAGAAGCAGTACCAGAATTAAAAACACGTCTTACCTTTTTGTAGTTAATAAATGCAATGTGAAATGTGATAACTATAGTATCCATAACTACCATTGAAAAAGTTAATCCGTTCTTCTCTATTTTAAAAATCTCTCCCTAATTTCTGAATCACGCTTGTAATGTCAGTCAGCTACAGTAGCCTAAGCTTCAGAGGGGGAGGGGGAGGGGCAGGTTGCCTATACACACACACACTGGCAAAGATTTTCAGCTAGCAGGCAGACACTGGAATTAGTATCTGAGAGACAGAGTGAGGGCTTTGCATAGGCGCCTAGTTGAGTTTTTTTGTGGGACAGAAAAAAATGCCCAGAACATAAAATAACGTTATTAACCGGTTCCCATGCTTTTAAAATAACGCTTCTGTTCCGGAACAGTATAGATCACATTCGTTCCTGGTTGTGATTCTATTCCTCTAAATTTGTTTTTATTTTCTGTTTTTTTGTTCTGTTCCCTGAACCGGTTCCAACCCCTGCTTATGACTTATTATTAATGTGCTTGCGAAGCAACACACTACTGTTATTCATAATTCTTCTTCTTCTTCTTCTTCTTCTTCTTCTTCTTCTTCTTCTTCTTCTTCTTCTTCTTCTTCTTCTTCTTATTATTATTATTATTATTATTATTATTATTATTCCCACCGCTACTCCTACTGCTTTTATGCGAAACATACCATCTCAACTTTATAACATGCAGAGGTATAACTTCAGTTGATTACATTTTTTGTTGATACTCATCATACTTAAAAAAATATAACCACCAAAATATGTTTTTTTTTTTTTTAACTGCTGTGCGTACACCTTTTAAGATACACACTCCAAACCAACTTTAAAATGACTGTAAAAATATTTCTGATAACTAGTATAGCTTTTACAATATTCAACTTTTTGTAACTCCAAAAACTCCCATAATTTAACATGGTGTTTCAAAACAAAACCTAATTGCCTAGCAACCCAGAAACCAGTTTTATATTAACAAGTAACTACAAGTAACTACTACAATTTTTACATTACCATGTAGTTTACCAATAAAATGGTCTGATGGTGATGTGGATATACTCGGAATACATATCCCAAAGGAAATAAATGATCTCACTTCAATAAATTTTAATAGAAAGTTAGCAAAAATAGATAATAATAATAATATGCCATTTAGCAGACGCTTTTATCCAAAGCGACTTACAGTCATGCGTGCATACATTTTTGTGTATGGGTGGTCCCGGGGATCGAACCCACTACCTTGGCGTTACAAGCGCCGTGCTCTACCAGCTGAGCTACAGAGGACCACGATAAGATCTTACTACCATGGAAAGGAAAATACCTGTCAATTTGTGGAAAAATCACCCTGATTAACTCTTTAGTATTATCCCAGTTTACCTATTTGCTTATGGTCTTGCCTACGCCTAGCGGACAGTTTTTTAAATTATATGAGAAAATGTTTTCAATTTTATTTGGAACGGCAAGCCAGACAAAATTAAAAGGGCATATTTATATAATGAATATGAATTCGGAGGACATAAATTATTAAATATTAAAGCATTAGACCTATCACTAAAAGCTTCAGTCATACAAAAGTTATACTTAAATCCGAACTGGTTCTCAAGCAAATTAGTAAGATTGTCTCACCCAATGTTCAAGAAAGGCCTTTTTCCCTTTATTCAGATTACAACCTCTCACTTTCAGTTATTTGAAAAGGAAATAATCTCCCAAATATCACTATTTCTAAAACAAGCCATAGAAAGTTGGTTGCAATTTCAATTTAATCCTCCAGAAACGACAGAACAAATAATGCAACAAATATTGTGGTTAAATTCAAATATACTAATTGACAAAAAACCTTTATTTTTTGACAGAATGTTTAAAAAAGGTATAATCTTCGTAAATGATATAATCGGTAGGACTGGTGGAGTTATGTCGCACATGCAGCTAACAAAAACGTATGGAAATGTCTGCTCTACCCAAAATTACAACCAAATAATTTCAGCCTTACCGCAAAAGTGGAAGAGGAAAGTGGAAGGGGGAGAAAGTAAGGAACTTGTCTGTCGGCCTTGCATTAAAGAACATAATTGGTTAAGGAAAACTGTGATAAATAAAAAAGTATATCAGTTTCACTTAAGGACCAAAGGATTGACAGCCATCCCATATAGATTGCAAAATAGTTGGGAAGAGATCTTTGACGTACCGATCCCATGGCATACTGTTTATGAACTGACACGCAAAACTACACCGGATTCAAAAATTTGAATCTTTCAATTTAAATTATTATATACAATTCTTACTACCAATAGAATGTTATTTATATGGGGGATACAATCTTCCCAGCTCTGCAGATTTTGCTGTGAAGAGACAGAATCATTAGATCATTTGTTTTGGTTCTGTCCATTTGTAGCTTGTTTTTGGACACAGGTCCAGGAATGGCTAAAGGATTGCAATATTTACCTGGAGCTAACCTTGCAGATAGCATTACTGGGTGATCTGAAAAGTCATAGTCAATCAATCAATAATATAATAATACTTTTAGCAAAAATGTTTATTTTTAATTCACAATCTGTAGAAGCAATGAGAATGGTTCAGAACTTTTGTAAAACATCACAGTACGGTTGAAATATATATGAAAAAATAGAAATCCTATATGGATGGTGTTAAAAGATAGATGGGAGGTATTGAATAGAGTTGAAGGATGGGACTAATAACAAATAACAACAAATAATAACAAATATAGCTAATAATGTAAGCATACTGTGTCCATAATAAGTATATAGGTTGTATGTTGGGAGCTTTTGGGAAAGAGCACAGTTAGAAAGATATGGCATATAGAAGCAAACCGGATGGACATCATGAAAATGATCGAAGAGGTTGAGAGTAGAAGAAGTTCAGGAGCAAAAAAATAAAATAAAAATATATATATATATATATATATATATATATATAATATGATTATTGTAAAATTAACTCTGTCCTATAAGGTGTAGATAGTGGGTGTGGACCGGAGGTGGAGGCCTGGGCGTTGTTGTTCGCTGGTTTGCTCCGGGTAGGGAGGGGATGGTGGGGTTGAAAAGTAATAAAGGGGAGTATGTATATATATAAAAAAAAACATGGGGGATTGGAAGTGATGCAGACAATTACATTGATAGAAGATACAATCTATCTGCAATATTAAGCTGATCCATTCCCCCAAAAAAAAAAAAAAAAAAATCAAGAGAGAAAAAAACATTTAAAAAAATACAAAAATACAAAATAAAAAAACAACTAACTAGTTTTATGAGATTAATTATAAAAATGTTGTCAAAATAACACTTTTAAATTCAATACCTGAAGTTCCCTACATTCCTACAAAAGCCTTTTCACTGATAAAATAAGCCATTTAGAAGTAGTTAGCTAGCTGGCCAGTAAGTTTCTTATGTCTCTAGATAGCTCGCTAGCTCTGTCTTAATATTCCAGTCATGTTAAATGAGAACGTTACAAGAACATTTGTGTCCAGTTTTCTATGGGTTAGGACAATATTCCATCAATATCCCACCAAGCATACACAGAACATGGTTGCACTGTCCTCTGAATATAAGATACTAAGGTTCTAGACACGTTTCATGGGACCACTGCTGATGGTGGAGAGGACATTGATGTTACTGTTGGTGAGTATTTGTCAACTATGGTGACATATTGATAATAGATCTTAATAAATCTTAAACTCTAAATTGCAGCAATATCAATTTATATATATTCAAGTGTTTGCCAAGAGGATATGCTGTAGTATATGACACTTCTGTTCAACAATGTACTATTTATTCTCTGAGATGAAGAAATAATGACAAATTATTTAACCCCCCTTGGCATTTTTCCTATTTTGTTGCCTTACAACCTGGAATTAAAATGGATTTTTGGGCGGTTTGTATCATCTGATTTACACAACATGCCTACCACTTTGAAGATGCAAAATATGTTTTATTGTGAATCAAACAAGAAATAAGACAAAAAATACAAATAAAATTGAGCGCGCATCACCCTGTATTTAGAGCTATCCATCATTCCTTCAATTCTGACCAGTTAACCAGTCTCTGCCGATGAAAAACATCCCCACAGCATGATGCTGCCACCACCATGCTTCACTGTGGGGATTGTGTTCTTGGGGTGATGAGAGGTGTTTTTCAACCACTCCACAAATTTCTTGTTAGCAAACTATAGTTTTGGCAAGTCGGTTAGGTCATCTACTTTGTGCATGTCACAAGTAATTTTTCCAACAATTGTTTACAGACAGATTATTTCACTTATAATTAACTGTATCACAATTCCAGTGGGTCAGAAGTTTACATACAGTTGACTGTGCCTTTAAACAGCTTCCAGAAAATGATGTCATGGCTTTAGAAGATTCTGATAGGCTAATTGACATCATTTGAGTCAATTGGAGGTGTACCTGCGGATGTATTTCAAGGCCTACCTTCAAACGCAGTGCCTCTTTGCTTGACATCATGGGAAAATCAAAAGAAATCAGCCAAGACCTCTTTAAAAAATTGTAGACCTCCACAATTCTGGTTCATCCTTGGGAGCAATTTCCAAACGCCTGAAGGTACCACGTTCATCTGTACAAACAATAGTACGCAAGTATAAACACCATGGGACCATGCAGCCATCATACCGCTCAGGAAGGAGACACGTTCTGTCTCCTAGAGATGAACGTACTTTGGTGCGAAACGTGCAAATCAATCCCAGAACAACAGCAAAGGACCTTGTGAAGATGCTGGAGGAAACATTACAAAAGTATCTATATCCACAGTAAAACGAGTCCTTTATCGACATAACATGAAAGGCCGCTCAGTAAGGAAGAAGCCACTGCTCCAAAACTGCCATAAAAAAGCCAGACTACGGTTTGCAACTGCACATGGGGACAAAGATCGTACTTTTTGGATACATGTCTTCTGGTCTGATGAAACAGAAATAGAACTGTTTGCCCATAATGACCATCGTTATGTTTTGATGAAAAAGTGGGAGCTGGCAAGCCGAAGAACACCATCCCAACCGTAAAGCACGGGGGTGGCAGCATCATGCTGTGGTGGTGCTTTGCTGCAGGAGGGACTGGTGCACTTCACAAAATAGATGGCAACATGAGGAAGGAAAATTATGTGGATATATTGAAGCAACATCTCAAGACATCAGTCAGGAAGTTAAAGCTTGGTCGCAAATGGGTCTTCCAAATGGACAATGACACCAAGCATACTTCCAAAGTTTTGGCAAAATGGCTTAAGGACAACAAAGTCAAGGTATTGGAGTGGCCATCACAAAGCCCTGACATCAGTCCTATAGAAAATGTGTGGGCAGAACTGAAAAATCATGTTTGAGCAAGGAGGCCTACAAACCTGATTCAGTTACATCAGCTCTGTCAGGAGGAATGGGCCAAAATTCACCCAACTTATTGTGGGAAGCTTTTGGAAGGCTACCCGAAACGTTTGACCCAAGTGAAACAATTTAAAGGCAATGCTACCAAATACTAATTGAGTGTATGTACACTTCTGACCCACTGGGAATGTGATGAAAGAAATAAAAGCTGAAATAAATCATTCTCTCTACTATTATTCTGACATTTCACATTCTTAAAATAAAGTGGTGATCCTAACTGACCTAAGACAGGGAATTCTTACTAGGATTAAATGTCAGGAATTGTGAAAAACTGAGTTTAAATGTATTTGGTTAAGGTGTATGTAAACTCCCGACTTCAACTGTATACTGAGATCATGTGACAGATAATGTGACAATTTGATTGCACACCGGTGGACTTTATTTAACTAATTATGCGACCTCTGAAGGTAATTGGTTGCACCAGATCTTATTTAGGGGCTTCATAGCAAAGGGGGTGAATACATATGCACGTACCACTTTTCCGTTTTAAATTATTTAGTTATTTTTTAAATTTCACTTCACCAATTTGGACTATTTTGTGTAATTACAGGTTGTAACGCAACAAAATAGGAAAAATGCCAAGGGGGAAGAATACTTTTGCACGGCACTGTATACGGGACGGTTGAGCTAACGTGCGCTAATGTGATTAGCATGACTGTTGTAAGTAACAGCAAACTTTCCAGGACATAGACAATTGTTGTTAATCTAACTGCACTGTCCAATTTACTGTAGCTATTACTGTGAAAAAAAGACCATGCTATTGTTTGAGGAGAGTGCACAACAACTAAAAACGTATCACGGCAACTGGTTTGATACATTCACCTCTAAAGGTAAATAATGTACTTACATTCAGTAATCTTGCTCTGATTTGTCATCCTAAGGGTCCCAGAGATAAAATGTAGCATAGTTTTGTTTAATAAAATCAATTTTTATATTCAAATGTAGGAACTGGGTTCTACAGTTTGAACCCCTGCTGTCTCTGGCTCCACACCCACCCTGCCCGTCAATCTAGATGTGTGAAAGTTAGTGTATAAACTAATGATCCATCATGTATGACATTCCTGGGAGTGGGTAAACGTACATGTTGTATTACCATATCATTTTTGTATGTTCTCTATAGTTATGTACTTGAAAATGTATCAAATGAACAATTTGGCACATTTGGGCAGACTTGATACAAAGTAGTCCAGTATTGCAGTGCTTCAATGGATCAATCTGAAACTATACACACACATTGCAAAATCTAAATTGCGCCTAAACTGCAATATTATATTGTGGCCTTTCTCTTGCATTTCAAAGATGATGGAACAAAAAAAAAACCAGATCAAATGTGTTATATTCTCCTACATTAATTTCACATTTCCACAAACCTCAAAGTGTTTCCTTTTAAATGGTATCAAGAATATGCATATCCTTGCTTCAGGTCCTGAGCTACAGGCAGTTTGATTTGGGTATGTCATTTTAGGCGAAAATTGAAAAAAATTGTCAGATCATTAAGAGGTTCATGACAAA
Organism: Coregonus clupeaformis; assembly: GCF_020615455.1. NCBI lineage: Eukaryota > Metazoa > Chordata > Actinopteri > Salmoniformes > Salmonidae > Coregonus > Coregonus clupeaformis. The sequence goes on along the minus strand of NC_059192.1, from coordinate 32,380,154 downwards.
CTTATCATTTATTGATCATTATTAAAAGTAGGTAACAAGACAAACGTGAAAGACAATTGTTACTGGACAGCATGTTGATTTGACGAGTCAATATTATTTGAGTTGTTTCTCTAACATCTCTCTCCTCTCTCTCCTTTACAGGACAGCACCATAATCAGGATGGAGAAAGATGTCCCCCTGAGGGAGAAAGACGAGGACAGTCTCTAAAGAATCACCACATCTAACTTGAATGTGTTAGAGGAGCTGAAAAGGAATCAGTCAACTAAGTCAAGGTGGTGACGAGCTTTGCATATCAGAAGGTGGATCTTGTAGTCAATAAGGTGGGAGACAGGGAGCCAGTGGGTTGGATCTATGGACTCTCACTTTGTGGAAACACAAACAAAATAGGTTTTATTGGACTTACAGTATAACAGGACTATAGTTTTATGTACTATATCTAGCGGGCGGTAGGCTAGCCCACCTAGTAGGGGTCCTTCTCAATGAGGGAGGAAGGCTTCAGGATTTTTTTGCTATCACGGTGACAACCTGAAGTGAGATAGTGTGTGTACTAGCAGGACTGAGAAACCTACCTAGTAACCCCTCCAACCTAATTAGTATCCCCTCCCTCACTAGACCTTACAGAATAGGTGAGACTACTCCAGGGCAAGTATTATACATCAACTCAATGTTACTTATGAAACCTCTGTTTATATTTATTTTCAATTATCAAGTTTGACACAATAAAGAAAATGGTTAGTTTAATTATAAGCATCAATGTTCGTTTTGTTTCTGAATAGTCTTTTCACTTTTTTCTCAGTAAGAAAAATATACTTTCTGGTCACCTGAATACATTATTAATAACTTCCCTTTCAGCACAAATAGTTCAACATCACCCTTTAAACTTAGTGATCAACATGTAACAGTTACACCATAATGTCACATTCATCAGTCTTTTCTTTTAACTCAAACCACTAATTTCAGTAATGTTCAGTCACTAATAAAGTATGTAAGTGATACCGTATTTCCTTTGTCCCTTTACTTCGTGAGCAACCTGGAACGTTGGAGAATTGTCACTGGTTGGCAGGGCGAAACTCACCTATATTCAATACTGCGTAGGCCTCCCCCAAGATGGCGATGGCTGTAGTAGAACTGGTAAGAAGATCGGTAGCCTATTCCGACTGCACCACGGGTCTCTCTCTCTCTTATTCCCTCTTGACAGGCGGAGAATGCAGCTCTACTGTAGCCCCTTTCCTCGTGACTGGCGAAGTCCTATTCGTTTTACCGTATCCCTCCTCTCCTCTTGACTGGCAAAGTCTCTCATTCACGCAAATGCAGCTCAGTTGTCTCATTCCCTCTTCATGTGCATAGCACAGGAGCAGCCTGTTGATCCCGATGGCTAGCTGACTACACTACCACTTTGCTAGGTGAAGTTGACCAGCCTAAACTGCAGTAAAACACTCATAAGCATCTCTTTTCGTGTTCTTTTCTATCTTTCATAGGTCAAAATAATGTTTTTGACTGTGTAACTCACGTTGTAATACATTTTTTACATCATAAGTCCTCTCATTTACTCTTCTTCTATGGTATATTGGCGATTGCACAATTTAATGTGCATCCCGTAACCTACTGTGCAGGATGGAAACATGATTTCCCAAAAAAACTGAACAAACATATTTATTTTTTTAACCCAACTACCAAAAATGTAATAAATAAAAACAACTTTACTGTTAAAAAATATACAGATCTGATCCCTACACAGGCTCAAGGGGAGCCTGGGAGGGAGGGCCATATTCCGGTGCCAGTACCCCTTGCAAGCCTTCAGATGTAAAATCCTTAAGTCCCAAAAACTTTTCTGCCGCAACCACAATAATGTCTAGTTTCTTAGACTTCTTTGAGACTTCAGCCATACAGTTTATAGCTGTGGCAATGAACGCCACAAAATCCACCTTTTTAACACACTGGGTGTCCTTTAACTGGCAGCAAACATTTACTACAGGCTGTGGTGAATCCACTAGCATATCTTCACTAGCATCACTTGTTTTCTCAATTATTTTAATCGCCTCCGCATAGGAGATTTGATTGGTCGCTCTAACTTTTGCCACCTCAATCTCCTTCACCCTTACAAGGCACTCCAGGAACTCGGGATCATGATCCCCACCACAATTGCAACACCTGGCCATCAGCGGAGCCTTGTCTACAGTAAAACAGTTCATTCAGCCTCATTTACTGCATAAAAAAAAAACATAGCTGATATGGCTGACTTGCTTAAACAAATGTGGTTTCTAATGACAATTGAGATGTACAAACTATGGCATAAGGGGACGACAAGCGGATAAGAGGCAATCCATAATTTTGATTAAGACATTAAGGAGTTAGCTAGGATGAACGTAGTCAATATAACTATTTGTTTAGCACTTTCAAATGTACAGCGACAGAATTCAGAACATGGGCCGTTCTTACAGTGTACACCAAGTCAGAACTGTAGGATAAATAAAGGGGGCATATAAGCAAACAATGAACGCTCTTACAAGATTCGATGATTACATTTCTCTAAAACAGGTTATAGGCTACATGTGCACCACCAAGTCAGAACAGTAGGTGAAATGAAGAGGGGTAAATAGACCAAAGTATTAGGGTGAGGCACATGGGCTAATAACATCTTACTACACAACATACACTTAGTATTATTTTCTTAGCTACAGTATACATATCTCCCTGGCATATTACATAATTTATGCATTTCTGGACTCACCTTGTTGTGCTGTGATAACTTGAACAGGAAGGTGGCGCGATGGTCCTTCGTGGGCAAATTTTGTCATCAAAGAAAAAGAAAGAGGCCAGATTTACAATTCCAAGTTGGATGACCGTTCAAAACGTATTTTCCCAGTCGGAGCTTGTTTATTCCCGACTTTCCAGTTATCTTGAACTCACTGAAGTCAAGTTTTCGCAGTTCCAATTTAACAGTTATTTTGAGTGCGGCACAAATCATGCTTCATTGACAGCATGGCCAATGTTGAATGTTTCTAATTTTAAACTTGGAAAAGTGCCCCTTAATCCCAGATTTGGGACCACACAGCCACTCCACTGAATAGCAGGCTAGTGATTGCTTTGCAATGCTTGCAGTTAGCCACTGTCACCAATTCCTTCCAAACCACTCATTGTTGAATTTGCCATTTCCAACTTGTTGTGCCCCACCTGCCCTGAATGTCACGTCGCCACTGCTCCTGTGAAGTAGTGAGGTGCGACATACGACTAGTTTCTTGAAACGGGTCACATATCACTGGTCTGTCTTGGAACACATTAATATGATTAAAATGCTATTTGCCAATCCCTCAGCCATAGTTATAACAGTTAATATATGCTCTGCTCCGTTCAGAATTACTAGAAGCAGCAGACAGGGGGATCCAATTTCTCCTTTGCTATTTTTATTATCCATGGAACCCCTGGCCCAGGCAATTCGTCAATCGAAGGAAATAACACCAATTAAATTAACTCATTTACAAAGAGGGAAAGACGTAGGAAGACTATCCGTACCAAAGTTTAAATTGTATTTCCAGGCGCTAGCATTTCGCCCCATCCTAAATAGATTAAGACATGATTATTCTGCCCCCTGGCTGAGTATAGAGAGAAATATGGTGTCTCCTATTGCCCTGGAAGAGGTGGTTTTCACTGATATATCCCTTAAACAATGTAAACCACGCCTTGGTCCTATTATTGCTCACACAAATTCTATTTCGCGCAAAATGTAAAAACAATGTAACTAGGAATCAAAATGTAATGCCCATACTCCAATATTTCACAATAATGCCTTGTGATCTGGAGGGCGGAATTTTACATCCCCCCCCAATGGTCCAAATGTGGAATCCATACCCTTGCCAATATCATGGACAGTAATGGTTTGAGAACATTCCAAGATTTGAAAGACAAATGCAACTCTTTTATTCTATACTTCCAAATTAGGTCACCTATGCTGGCTTACCGAATCCTTTGGGAAACCCAATTACCAAACCATCCAATGATGGGATTTATAAATAAATTATCTGGGCTACCAAAAGGACTGATCTCTATATTATATAAACAACTTTTGGAAAGCTCATATTCTGAGCTAGCCATTAAAAAAGTATGGTCCACAGATCTAATTGAATTTGAACAATTATTTAACTGGAACATAATATGGAAAAATATGACCTTGACATCGTGTAATCTTAACCATCCATTTATACATTTCTAGTTTGTTCACAGACTGTAATTAACACCAAGGAAACGTTTTACAATTAAATGGGCCCCAACTCCCAAATGTTCACTGTGAATCTGATAGTCACATTCCTTCATATGATGTGGGAGTGCAGTACAGTTAAATGTTTCTGGTACAAAGTTACAAAATTAATTTCAAATTGTATGAATGTAAATATTTTATATTTGAGATTCTTTAAATAGCAACCCTTTGCCTTGATGACAGCTTTGCAAACTCTTGGCATTCTCTCAACCAGCTTCACCTGGAATGCTTTTCCAACAGTCTTGAAGGAGTTGCCACATATGCTTAGCACTTGCTGGCTGCTTTTCCTTCACTCTGCTGTCAGACTCATCCCAAACCATCTCAATTGGGTTGAGGTCGGGGGATTGTGGAGGCCAGGTCATCTGATGCAGCACTCCATCACTTCTTATTGGTCAAATAGCCCTTACACAGCCTAGAGGTGTGTTGGGTCATTGTCCTGTTGAAAAACAAATGATAGTCCCACTAAGCCCAAACCATATGGGATGGCATATCGCTGCAGAATTCTGTGGTAGCCATGCTGGTTAAGTGTGCCTTGAATTCTAAACAAATCACAGACAGTGTCACCAGCAAAGCCCCCCCACACCATCACACCTCCTCCTCCATGTTTTATGGTGGGAACTACACATGCGGAGATCATCCGTTCACCCACATCGCGTCTCACAAAGACATGGCGGTTGCAACCAAAAATCTAATATTTGGACTCCAGACCAAAGGATACATTTCCACCGGTCTAATGTCCATTGCTCGTGTTTCTTGGCCCAAGCAGGTCTCTTCTTATTATTGGTGTCCTTTACATTTACATTTTAGTCATTTAGCAGACGCTCTTATCCAGAGCGACTTACAGTTAGTGAGTGCATACATTATTATTATTTTTTATATACTGGCCCCCTGTGGGAATCAAACCCACATATCTACTCATTTGATTTGCTTTTTAAAGTGTCAAACACCTTCTATAAGACCCACACACTCTATTGAACCAATTGAAACCAGAACATTCTTACTTTACTGTGATAGACATAGCTAATGATTTCTTTAGTATACCTGTACATCCTGATAGTCAAGGATGGTTTTACCTTCAAAGGTCAGAAATACACATAGAGTGGGGGAAAAAAGTATTTAGTTAGCCACCAATTGTGCAAGTTCTCCCACTTAAAAATATGAGAGAGGCCTGTAATTTTCATCATAGGTACACGTAAAAAAAAATGTTTATCCAGAAAATCACATTGATTTTTAATGAATTTATTTGCAAATTATGGTGGAAAATAAGTATTTGGTCACCTACAAACAAGCAAGATTTCTGGCTCTCACAGACCTGTAACGTCTTCTTTAAGAGGCTCCTCTGTCCTCCACTCGTTACCCGTATTAATGGCACCTGTTTGAACTTGTTATCAGTATAAAAGACACCTGTCCACAACCTCAAACAGTCACACTCCAAACTCCACTATGGCCAAGACCAAAGAGCTGTCAAAGGACACCAGAACAAAATTGTAGACCTGCACCAGGCTGGGAAGACTGAATCTGCAATAGGTAAGCAGCTTGGTTTGAAGAAATCAACTGTGGGAGCAATTATTAGGAAATGGAAGACATACAAGACCACTGATAATCTCCCTCGATCTGGGGCTCCACGCAAGATCTCACCCCGTGGGGTCAAAATGATCACAAGAACGGTGAGAAAAAATCCCAGAACCACACGGGGGGGACCTAGTGAATGACCTGCAGAGAGCTGGGACCAAAGTAACAAAGCCTACCATCAGTAACACACTACGCCGCCAGGGACTCAAATCCTGCAGTGCCAGACGTGTCCCCCTGCTTAAGCCAGTACATGTCCAGGCCCGTCTGAAGTTTGCTAGAGTGCATTTGGATGATCCAGAAGAGGATTGGAAGAATGTCATATGGTCAGATGAAACCAAAATAGAACTTTTTTGGTAAAAACTCAACTCGATCGTGTTTGGAGGACAAAGAATGCTGAGTTGCATCCAAAGAACACCATACCTACTGTGAAGCATGGGGGTGGAAACATCATGCTTTGGGGCTGTTTTTCTGCAAAGGGACCAGGACGACTGATCCGTGTAAAGGAAAGAATGAATGGGGCCATGTATCGTGAGATTTTGAGTGAAAACCTCCTTCCATCAGCAAGGGCATTGAAGATGAAACGTGGCTGGGTCTTTCAGCATGAAAATGATCCCAAACACACCGCCCGGGCAACGAAGGAGTGGCTTCGTAAGAAGCATTTCAAGGTCCTGGAGTGGCCTAGCCAGTCTCCAGATCTCAACCCCATAGAAAATCTTTGGAGGGAGTTGAATGTCCATGTTGCCCAGCGACAGCCCCAAAACAGCACTGCTCTAGAGGAGATCAGCATGGAGGAATGGGCCAAAATACCAGCAACAGTGTGTGAAAACCTTGTGAAGACTTACAGAAAACGTTTGACCTGTGTCATTGCCAACAAAGGGTATATAAAAAGTATTTTGAAACTTTTGTTATTGACCAAATACTTATTTTCCACCATAATTTGCAAATAAATTCAATAAAAATCCTACAATGTGATTTTCTGGATATTTTTTCTCAATTTGTCTGTCATAGTTGACGTGTACCTATGATGAAAATTACATGCCTCTTATCTTTTTAAGTGGGAGAACTTGCACAATTGGTGGCTGACTAAATACTTTTTTCCCCACTGTACTCGAGACTTCCACAAGGTTATTCGGAAAGTCCTAAAAAAAAATCCCAGGCTATCACACGTAACCTGGGAATGTTTGAACCCCAAGAGGGGAGCCAAATTTTGATATACGTCGATGATATACTGGTAGCAAACCCCTCGAAGGAGGGGTGTAAAAAGGATACTCTCCAGTTGTTAACCTTTATGGCAGGACACAAGGTCAGTAAAAAGAAACTACAACTCTGGCAGAAAGAGGTAATATATCTAGGTCATACGATAACGCAGGATGGGAGAACCCTAAACTCGTCAAGAAAAACAGCAATATTAGAAGCTCCTAAACCTCTGAATAAGAAACAAATGATGAGCTTTTTGGGAATGATAAATTACTGTCGAGCATGGATTCCCCATTATGCATTACACACTGGAAAATTGAGTGATCTTATCTATGGAAAAGCTATGGCAGCACATGATAAAATAATCTTGAATAACGAGGCTGATTTGCAATTTGAGGAAATTAAGCAATTATTGACCACTTCAACGGTGCTGGCATTTCCTAGATATGACAGACCATTCACTCAAACTGTGGATTGTAGAGAGGGATACATGACATCAGTACTGACACAAAAACATGGGGACAAAAATAAACCGGTAGCATATTTTTCTTCAAGACTTGATGAGGTGGCTCAGGCAATGCCTGTCTGTTTGCAATCAGTTGTGGCAGCTGCTAATGCAGTGCAGGATTCAGCTTCAATTGTACTATACCATGATCTAACCTTAAAAGTTCCAGCAGTGTCAATTCTGCTATTGGAACACAAGATGGCGTACATGTCACCAGCATGACACCTATCTTGTATGATAATTTTGCTGAACATGCCAAATCTAACTATTGAACGATGTACAACGCTGAATCCTGCAACCTTAGTTCCAGTTGTGAATGATGGTAGTCCCCATAACTGTATTGAAAGAAACTGAAAAAATAGTACTACCCAGGCCTGACTTAACAGACTTAGCTATACCATGTTGTGAAGTAAAAATGTTTGTTGATGGATCTTCTAGGAAGAATCCTGATGGCACGAATGCAACTGGCTATGCTGTAGTGACAGAGAACGAGGTTCTAGCTGCTGAACCCTTGCCAAGAAACTACTCTGCCCAACAGGCAGAGATAGTGGCATTAACAAAAGCATGCCATCTGGGTAAAGGGAAGGTTATAACTATCTATACCGACAGTGCATATGCCTTTAATACTGTACATGTCTTTGCTGCCCAGTGGAAGAATAGAGGAATGGTTACGACTTCGGGTAAACCAATAACACATGCAGAGTTGATTCTTGACCTCCTAGATGCAGTACTATTACCAAAAAAGCTCGCAATATGTAAGTGTGAGGCGCAAACTACAGGGAAGGATAGCATTACTTTGGGGAATGCAAAGGCAGATGAGGAAGCTAAGAAGGCTGGGTCAAAACACTTCTCTGGTTCCAGTCAGCTGTCAAAAGAGGAAGTTTCGATAGACAGAGATCTACTTATAGAGAGCTACAGTAGGGCCCCAATTAAGGAAGTTCACAGATGGGTGAAGCAAGGCGCAGTAAATAAGGAAGGAATATGGGTCAAAGATAGCTTACCAATTCTCCCGAAATCACTGTTTAGATATGCTGCAATATTGACACACAGGCAGAGCCATGTGTCAACCGGAGGGATGGTAGAGCAGATTAGACAAAACTTTGTTGCATATGGGATTACAAATTATTTTAAAAACTTTTGTTCAATATGTGTTATCTGTGCTCAAAGTAATCACCAGGGCAGACAAAGGGCACTTCTGGGTGAGTACCCTCCGGCTAAGTACCCCATTCAACAATTAGAAATGGACTTTATAGAGCTGACCAGGAGTGAAGGAAAGAAGTGGTGTTTGACTATAATAGACAAATACACTAAATGGGTAGAAGCTTTCCCTACCTCCTCGGCAGATGCTATAACAGTAGCAAAAGCACTATGCCAGGAAGGTTCGGCCTCCCAGAAATATTTTTTTCTGATAATGGATCCCATTTCTCTAACCAGGTAATAGATAATATTGGACAGAGGTTACAAATAAACATGAAGAAGCATTGTTCATATAGCCCGAAATCGGCTGGACTTATCGAACGCATGAATCAGACGATTAAGGCTAGATTACGAAAAACTCACATGAGCACAGGAAGGAATTGGGTACAATGTCTGCCAATCGTACTAATGACTATCCGAATAATGCCAGATAAGAATGGATTGTCCCCCTTTGAGAAAGTGTTTGGAAGACCTTACATAATGCCACAGTTGGCAGGGCCAGAACAGGTAGACATAGAAGTAGAAGACACATTGGCAGAACACATGAGAAGACTGTTCATTAACCAAACACATATGTCAAAGATTTTGTGCCCCACAGGAGAACTAAAGTAGAAGGTAACCCACTCTATCCAACCAGGTGACTGGGTGTGGATCCAATCCTTGAAGAAGAAAGACTGGAAGCAGCCCCATTGGGAAGGTCCATATCAGGTCATGTTGGTGACGGCCTTCGCTGTAAGAATCGCGGAAAGATCCACCATGTCACACACTGTAAAAAGGTAAACCCAGCTACACCTGACGAACAAACACAGAGTTAGGAGAAAGAACCGATCACCACTAGGGCTCGGGGGTTGGCTCCTTAACGAAGATTCCCTTACCCTGTCTGATTATCCCTGTGTGAGTTTAATAGAAGGTAAAGCAATGGGTTGGCCTCTGGCGTCTGACATGTTCTCAGGGCGAGGGTGGGGATTCACAGGTCTCCTGGCGGTAGGTAGCTGTCTGATTGTGGGGGCCATACTCCTAGCACACTCAAACCCGCCTGACCAGCCAGAAGTAGTAGTTAACCTAACTCAAGTTAGAAAGGACATGCTCAGGGAAGACAAAAGTAGGCAGAAAAGACAGCTTGACATGGGGAAAGGGGAAGTACTAGTGACTGTAGGAAAGGACATCACCTTTGAGGTCTTTGCGGACCAGTTGGGGAGTTGGGGACTACTGGCTGGTAGTATCGAAAAGGATGGGAGATATATATGTATGTCACCATGTACATCCTGGGACCATGTAGTTGCTCATACCGAGAGGGGGGGATATGTCAATCTCCATACACAGTTTAAGGACAGGTGGAGTATTGTGAAAGTAGAGAATTACCAGAAATGGCAGTGCGGCCCATATAAGGGTAGGTACTGTCTGAAAGTCCGAATTACGCTAAAACAGGTAAAGGCTACGGATGAGGGAATGTGGTACATAGGATTTGACCGCAAATGTTGTGAAGACCCATTAGTGGCTTTCTGGGTAGTAAACAACCCAGCAGATGTTACAGACCTGACAAGTGAGGTATCCTCTTCAACTGGGGCACCCTATAGAGTACACCTCTCTGAGGGAGGTAGTGAGACCGGGGCTGTGGTGAAGATAGTGCAAACTATAGACCTGAAGGAAGTAGTACAGGTGGAGACTGGGTATAGGGATCCTAACCTGTGGTTGGAATGGATTCAGTATACGGCAAGAACTATGTCTAAAGAGCACTGTTATGCCTGTGGGATAGCCAAACCAAGGTTAACAACTACTCCGTTCCCCTTGACGGGCTTTAACTCTCCGCAAGGTTTATCCTGCATGATTAAATTGTTCAAGCCACCTGGGAACGTGGTGAAGGAGTCTTGTAGCAACTTGCACTATCTGTATCCCCCGATAACAAAGTCACCCTGACCTAGGTTACCTCCGTTTGAAGTCTCAGGGGATTCTTATTATTGTTTTTCTAGGACAAATAACATAGGGTACAGGGTGGGCCATCTTAGCTCCTGCTCCCACACAGAGAATGTCACCACTAAAGCGACCATGACTAATCTCTCCTCTTTATTGCAGCCAGAGGATTTTAGAAATCAAAATCAGGCCCGTGCTGACATCTGGTGGTTGTGTGGTGATGACAGATTGTGGCCTCACCTACATACGAATTGGACGGGAACCTGTGCGTTAGTTCAACTGGTAATGCCCTTCACTCTCATCAAACAATCAAACGTGTCAGAGACTGGTGAGTTGTCACGTAGAAAGCGGGACCTCCTCCCGGGATCCTTTGATGAAAGGATATATATTGATGGGATAGGAGTACCTCGAGGGGTTCCAGAAGAATTCAAAGCTAGTGTCACGCCCTGACTCAGGGGACTCGTATATGTTGAGTCAGGGTGTGTAGTTTTTATGTTATGTTTTTCTATGTTGTAGTTCTAGTATGTCTAGATCTATGTTGGCCGGTGTGGTTCCCAATCAGAGGCAGCTGTCGCTCGTTTTCTCTGATTGGGGACCATACTTAGGCAGCCTATTGGCACTAGTGGGTTGTGGGATCTTGTTCCAGTTAAGGTATGTTGTGTTGTGCTGCCTTGGACTTCACGTTTCATTTTGTTTGTTGTTTTGTCATTGTGTTTAATATTTAATAAACATGTACGCATATCACGCTGCGCCTTGGTCCGTCCCGTTCATCAACTATCGTGACAGCTAGGAATCAGATCGCAGCTGGTTTTGAATCAAGTATTTTCTGGTGGTCAACAATTAATAAAAACGTAGATTGGATAAATTATATTTACTATAACCAGCAAAGATTTATAAACCACACTCGTGATGCAATAAAGTGATTGGCTGAGCAGACAGCGGCAACTAGCTTAATGGCATGGCAGAATAGAATAGCTTTAGATATGCTTTTGGCTGAGCGGGGCAGAGTTTGTGTTCTGTTTGGATCAATGTGCTGTACTTTCATCCCCAACAATACAGCACCGGACGGGTCCGTGACCAAAGGTCTTCAGGGACTCACCACGCTGGCGAACGAACTGGCCGAGAACTCTGGTATTGATAGCTCCCTAAACGGTTGGTTTGATCAAATGTTTGGTAAATGGAAAACTATTGTTGTAACTATTCTGGGTGCAGCTATAGCTTCTATGGGTATGCTTGTTCTTTGTGGATGTTGTCTTATTCCCTGTGTCCGAGGGTTGGTGAGCAAGGCATTGGAGTATGCAGTTTCCCAACAGATGGTGAGATACGGCCCAATCCCGGACTCCGACCTAAGGAATTAAGAATATGACCCACCAGGCTTGGTGGAAGATGACGACTATTCAGAAAGTTTGAGACTGGATGAAACTTTTCTTAGTTCTAATGTATGAAGGTTGCAGTGAAAATCTAACGAAGAACTGTGACTGGATATTTACCTAGAACTACAAATCTCTAGTTTAAAAGTTATTGTAATGATTTTTTGTGTATTAAAGCCTTGTTTTAAGTATGATGTAGTAGTTAACCGATGTTGCAGGATGTGATGAAGCAAATGTTCTTCACTATAGGCTTAGACTGTTGTTTCCAGATAGTGGGTAAACAGGTTAGGTATCATTGCTAAAGAGTAACGTTCTGTTCGATTAATTTGGATTTTAAGAATAATGACTAAAGGGTTTCACCCCAAACACAGTATAAATGTTAGAATTATCATGTAGTGTCAACCCACTAACAGAGGGGGCGGTACTAACCATTCAAGGGGGAAGGCGGAAACTGTTTAGAAAAGTCACCTAAAGGTGGGAGGAGTCAAGTCCAGGAGGTATAAAATCGTCTGTTTGTGTCATTTGCAGGAGAGCTCTCCTTGAATAAATTTACCGATAATTACTTGTGGATTGTGGACCTTGAATCATTGATGATTAAAACCAGAGCTTTACAACCTCTGGTAATGATTCAAGCTTAGGTTGGATTAGAGATAGAAATTCACATGACAGATTGGTCCTTCTGAGCAGAGCTTTAATACATCTTTATCATTCTAAAGACACCGAATCCGTGCACGGCCGGGTGATTGCATCCGTGAAGAATAGTCCTGGCCTTCGACGTTAAGGTTATAGACAGGCCGGTGATTACTCTTTATGAACGATAAAGACGTTAACGAGTTTGAAAAATTATTTGAATCCAAACTACAAGGAAAAGGTCAGTAATTTTATTCATGGATTTTGGTGAAATGATTTGAACTTGTATAAGAATAGGAATTCTTGTGAAGGGCAGACAGGTTACCAAAATCTCAAAGAAGGTAATAATTATTACGACAGGAAGGGTCCGCAATTGATCCTAGGGGTAAATAGCTATTACAAAAAAAAACTAGTCCGAAATGACATGGAGTGAATTGCAATCACAAACGGTAAACTAGTTAATATTGTCATTGTACGAATTGCAATGTTCAGTATAAACAGGGAAATAATTATCATCGTATGAGAGGGATGTGACGGGAGTTCTATATACGACTGGGCATTTGCTAGAACTTTGCAAACAAGTTTGGCAGATGATAAGGTCGTATGTGTGTGAGACTTAATCCCTCGGGAGACGTGATCATTATTTCAGGGGTGGAGAAAAAAATAAGTCGCGTGAGAAAAATTGGGTAACTTACTCTTTTCATGAAACCGGAGTTTTAAATAGAAACTCTGGGTTAGGGGTTAAATCATTTTAAATGGTTAATTACAAAAGCAAGAGGCGAACTAAGATATTAGCTCCTACGAAAATAATTCGGGAGTGAATTATTTAAAAAACAAAAATGGGGGGGGGGATTTCTTATTGTTCCACCATGGGAAAGACATCTTCTAAACAAGTCCGAGAATTAACGGGAGATGAAAGAAATATGTTTTATGGATCCATGTGGGAGAAGAGGTATGAATTTATTGGGCATCTCGAAGTAGAAAAGTTAGAATTTATGATCAAACAGATGCATGTAGACTGGAACTAATTTGAAAGAACAGCGAAAGGAGGGGCTAGAGACAGCGAGTGTGTTTTTTTAAGCGCGAAAATGCTTTAACGGGGACAAAGGAATATTTAACCATCGTGACTGCAGGGGAAAAGGAATAGGACAGTCAATTTTTTTGGTTCAACGGGTAAAATGGTTGAAAAAATGATTAGTGTCAATTAAGAATTGGCTAAAAACACCACAAAGCGATTATTTGAGAGGTACCTATAAAGTCCAACGATGGGCGGCAGGTAGCTTAGTGGGTAAGAGCGTTATGCCAGTAACCGAAAGGTCGCTGGTTCTAATCCCCGAACCGACTAGGTGAAAAAATCTGTCAATGTGCCCTTAAGCAAGGCACTTAACCCTAATTGCTCATGTAAGTCGCTCTGGATAAGAGCGTCTGCAGAAATGTAAAATGTAAATGCGGGTGTATGAACTTTCGCACTCAAACATAGACGTACGTAATGAGTGAGAAAGTAGAGAATTTTTGGTCAGTTGGCAGACGCTCTGGTCCGGAGCGACTTGAAAAACCAATAGAGAGTTGAATTGAACTATTCTGTCGTGTTGGGCATTTGAATGGCATAAGGTGAAATATGTGTGTATGAGGAAATTCAACGGCGGGTATAAATGATAACCGGATACTACTTAGTATTTGGTTGGTTAAATGCTAAATAAAAGATTTGAGGCGTGGTTATGGGGTAACTAGGAAGACGCACTTATTCAATAGAGAATGGGTGGAGAGAGAGTTTTTACGTGTATTAAAAGTTGCATAAGATAACTTTAGTAGTATTCTAAATAATCTATGAAAATATGTTACAAGTACGAATGACATTATTTCCTAAGAAGATAGATTGTAGGGAAGTTTCCCGCGCCTCCCCCATAATGTAGGAAGGAGCAGGAGAGGGGGGGAGTGAGAGACAGGACATAGTTCAAATGGTAGGAATGTCATTAAGTGTATGCTGATAAATAATATCAAGCATTTGTTTTATTGATTGGGGCCGAATCAGAGAAAACTGTTAAAGATATTGAATAGCGAACTGAAATGGGTTAGCGGGAAAATACAAATAATTGGAAAATTTAAAAAAACGATAATTTATTTTCGTTACAGGGAAGCAAGTGGCATTGGCTGTTGTGCTGGGGGAATGGCGCCAGCCTGTGGTGGGTTCTGGATTTGTTGTGAATAACTTTATATTTTGAACTAAGGTGATGGAATAGACTACAATTGGAACATCAGAAAAAGGACACTATAATTCGTAATAGTTATTATAATTATTATTGATAGTTATTGCAGTTATTATTATCCTGAGTGGCGCAGTGGTCTAAGGCACTGCATCGCAGGGCTAACTGTGCCACTAGAGATCCTGGTTCGGATCCAGGCTCTGTCGCAGCCGGCAGCGACCGGGAGACTCATGGGCGGCGCACAATTGGCCCAGCGTCGTCCAGGGTAGGGGGGAAAATGGCCGGCAGGGATGTAGCTCAGTTGATAGAGCATGGTGTTTGCAACGCCAGGGTTATGGGTTCGATTCCCACGGGGGGAGGCCAGTAGGAAAAAAAATATAGAATAATAAAAAGAATAATATGTATTCACTAACTGTAGGTCGCTCTGGATAGGAGCGTCTGCTGGGTGACTAGAATGTAAATGTATTATCATTGATTCAGTAATGATAGGAGGGTAAAGAGGAAGATGAGGCATGACTAGAGCAAGGGGAAGATAGTAAGACAGATAGTGAAGGAGCAGGGAGGGAAAACCATGCTATTGGTATAGCCAGGATCTGCTAAAAGGGGGACTCACAGACATACCGAAATCACTAATGGACCTAAGTAATGAGTTAGTGATTGGATCAACCAAGATGACGGTAGATGACTTACACTGTACATTATGGTGTAATGAGCACCCAGGTCCTAACCCAGATTATGAGGAAGAATTGTTAAAAACCACAGAAAAAACTATTGGGTTAAAATGGGTTCACTATGATAAAAAACGGGCAGCTGTAGAGGTGGAGTTAGGACCACAAAGCCAGAGACTGTACAGAAAAAGGTGGAGCCCCCATGTTTCCCTAGTGAAAGAACCTTCAGAGGAATGGTTATCACTAGGTCAATGGATAAAACAGGGGGAAAACATCACTGACTGGCAGAATACACCAAATGGGGATCAGTATGGCCACTCCACTGGGAGATATAGAAGAAAGTTGAATTGGAGAGCAAAAAACCCAGCCCAGGGTCCACCTGGAGATAAGTTTTAACGGATGACAGGAAGAGATTTTCTTAACTCAGGAACAGGAGGCTGATGATGAAAAAAACAAATGATGAGCTTTTTGGGGATGATAAACTGCTGTAAAGCTTGGGTACTCAATTATGTACTGCATACGGGTAAATTAAGTGATCTTATCTATGGGAAGGCAATGGCAGCCCATGATAAAATCATTTGGAACTCTGAGGAGGAAGAACAGTTTATGTTGTTGCTCTCTTCCCAAACAGTCTTAGCTTTTCATAAATATATCAGGGATGTTACCCAAATGGTAGAGAGTAAAGAGGGATGACATTGGTCGTGGTTTAAAGATGATGGTTTTTTTTTGGTGGGCTATTAGAGATAACTGGGTTAATCACGAACATAGAGGTTTTTATTCTTTGTTGCTAGGCAGAATACTTAAGTGACCTAAAAAATTGACTTGTCATGTCCAACAATCAGTCTTCAGGTCAAGCCCGGGAGAGCCGGGGTAGAACAGAGGTTGAACTAAACATAAGTGTTTTTACAAGATAAGAGATTGTTTGATTGGATTACTAATTGATTCTGAACTGAATGAAAGTCGAATTTAGCCGCCATAAAGACAAAGGAAGTGGGAGGAGCAATAAAGAAGCAAAAGACAATCTCAAAAATGAAAGGCATGGCAATTGGTTGATAAATAACCTAAGGGAATGTTTAGGAAGGTGGAAAAAATTGACACATAAGCAGAACTATGTGTCAAGAGGGGGGAAGAGGCTAATTGTATTAAATAATATACGAAGGAGAGGACAAAATACTTTTAAAAAAACAAAAAAAAAATTTGATAGTCTAAAAAGAGAATGCAGTCAGAAATTGTTAGATTAATCTGAACATGTGTGAAGATAGTTTATTAACCACACCCGTATGTCAGAGGTTTTGTGCCCCACAGGTGAACTAAAGGAGAAGGTGACCCACTATCTAACCAGGTGACTGGTGAGCATCCAGTCACTAGAAGGAAAACTGGAAGCAGGCCTGTTGGGAAGGGCCCTATCAGGTTATGTTGGTCACCACCTTGGCCATTAGAATAGCAGAGAGAGGAACCTGGGTCCATGTTACCCACTGCAAGAAGGTAAGAACACATACAAGCACCGCTTAGCACACGCAGAGTTGACGAGCGGAACTGGGCCACAGGGTCCGGTGGTCACCTCTGTCAACGAAGATCTCCTACCCAGACCTATCATCACTGTAGTGTGTTCCTAGGGTGTGAGTATGGGGTGGTACCGAGCAGAAGGACTCAAGACAGGAGAGGGTTGGCGGTTTTTGGGAATATGGGTGACCCTGAGCTGCATCATAGTCTCGGCAATAGTCGTGGTATGTCAAGATCCACCACCACCTCGCACCAATTACGCTATGGCCTTACCATTATTAAGAAATAAAAGGGAAGCAACCCGACATACTGACCGTCAAGGGCGAGTGATCTACAAAATAGGAGTCAGAGAGGGGTGGGGAGTAAGATTCAAAATTAGGATTAGGGATCTTATCAGAGCGGATAAGCAAGCAACAGGGGATTATAAGATCCCGTTGTATTTATGTTCAGCTCCCTCGGCAGATTGTTCCTGGGCTCAGGTATTTAGATATACTGGGGGACGGAGATATGAGACGGGGGGGGCTGGACGTCAAGATGGAGGATGAGAAGGTATAACGACATCCCCACGGAAATGGTAGTAACAATAGTAAAAGTCACTAAGATATAGAGGGATGGGTGGGTACTTGTGCACCGGTATTGTTGGTCCAACCTGTAAGAATTGGTCATCAAAGACCAGTGACAGGAAGAATAATTAGGAGAAAAATAAATAAGTCAGGAAGGAAATAGCCCAATTTGGATGGATGGTATAGGCATCCCCAGGGGTGTTCCAGACGAATACAAAGCTATAAATCAAATATGGGAGAGTTTTACTACAACATTTTTCTGGTGGGTGACAAACAAAAATATGGATTGGATAAATTATATCTATTACAACCAACAACGATTTATTGACAAGACTAGAGATGCAGTAAAGGGGATCTCTGAGCGATTATCCGCCATCCCGCTCATAACTTAGTAGAGGTTGGTTCTAGATCAGGCAGAAAGGGCCGGTGTCTATAGAAAGATAAGCCATTGTTGCATATTTATCCCTAACAACACCACACTGGATGGGACAGTCACCAGAGCTCTTACAGAATTAACTGCACTAAGTGAAGGATGAACTGAACTCAGAAGTTAGTACATTGTGGATAGGGTGGTTTGATGAAATATTTGGTAAATGGAAAACCCTAGCAGCCACCATCTTAGGAGCGATCAGTGTTTGTATGGGTATTCTTGTATTATGTGGTTGTTGTCTTGTTCCCTGTGTCCGAGGATTGGTGAGTCAGGCGTTGGTGAAATGCAGTATCTAAACAATGATGAGAGATGGACTGACTCCGGACTCTGACCAGGGGAATGTGAAAAACGATCCTCCAGGCTTGGTGGATGACGAGGATTTGGACCCTGAAAGACCGCAATTGGATGAAATGTTTATTAATTCTGATGTGATCTCTGAGATTAATCATGCTTGTAAAATACATTTATCCTGAATGTGGGAATATTTAGTCAAAGGGGTGGATTGTTAGATTAATTTGGATTTTAAGAATAATGACTAAAGGGTTTCTCCCCAAACACAGTATAAATGTTAGAATTATCATGTAGTGTCAACCCACTAACAGAGGGGGCGGTACTAACCATTCAAGGGGGAAGGCGGAAACTGTTTAGAAAAGTCACCTAAAGGTGGGAGGAGTCAAGTCCAGGAGGTATAAAATCGTCTGTTTGTGTCATTTGCAGGAGAGCTCTCCTTGAATAAATTTACCGATAATTACTTGTGGATTGTGGACCTTGAATCATTGATGATTAAAACCAGAGCTTTACAACCTCTGGTAATGATTCAAGCTTAGGTTGGATTAGAGATAGAAATTCACATGACACGTTCCACTTTTAATCATGGGTTAACCCTGATGAACCTGTATTGAATGAGACAATGTTTTATGTTTTTATATGCAAATCAACTTATATGCTTCAATGTGTGTGATTCATTTCTATAACAACATATATTTTGTGAGTATGTGTGTAATATTTAGTCAAAGGGTGGATTGATAGAATAATTATTAATTACTAATTATTACACCCTGAAACTTTGTGAAATGTGTTAGAATGTATGAGTGTAGGACCAGTAAAGACTATGACATTGAGCTACTATTTAGCAATGTGAGTAAGAGTTAGACCAGACAACAAAGGACAAGGAGAGCTGTCTACAGACAACTGAGAAACCAAGCTAAAGGGGCCTCCCAATTTAGGGAGGAGAGAAACTGTTAGGCTTTTTAAGGAGTATGAAATATGGTGCAGGATATTGTAGGGATGGCGATAACTGAGGAATGCAGCCTATGATAAGAACATGTGTGTGAGACCTGATGGTGAGGAGAGCATAGGAAAACAGCCCGCCTAAAGAGGGTAGTGATATTTGTATGACGTGTGTGTATAAAAGATGGACTCTGAAATTGTGATGGCAGAATTCTCAATGAATAAACATCTCTGACTATGCAGATCGGGACTCTGTCCGTTTCTTGATTTTGGGAGACGAACAGAGACACTGAAATAGTTTGTTAAATAATTCTCATAACATGTCTAAACAAAAGACTCAACTATGCAAGTAACCATTTCACTGTACCGTTTACACCTTCTGTATCCTGTGCATGTGACAAATTAATTAAGATTTTATTTCTGTCATTAACCTGATCTGTTTCACCTGTCTTGTGCCTGTCTCCACCCCCCTCCAGGTGTCACCCATTTCCCCCATTATCCCCTGTGCATTTATACCTGTGTTTTCTGTTTGTCTGTTGCCAGTTCGTCTTGTCTCATCAAGCCTACCAGCTGTTTTTCCCATGCTCCTGTTTCTCGTTAGTTCCTGTTTTCTAGTTCTCCTGGTTTTGACCATTCTGCCTGCCCTGACCCTGAGCCTGCCTGCCGTTCTGTACCTCTTGACACTGCCCTGGATTACTGACCTCTGCCTGCCCTGATCCTGAGCCTGCCTGCCGTTCTGTACCTTACGGACTCTGCCCTGGATTACTTACCTCTGCCTGCCCTTGACCTGTCGTTTGCCTGTCCCCTGTTTTGTAAATAAAGTTTTGTTATTTCGAACTGTCTGCATCTGGGTCTTATCCTGAAGTCTGATAATTTGATATAGTGTGTGTTTACCAGAGTCGGTACTGTGAAGAACAACATGACCTGCACCAAAATCAGATTAGGATATACGCCAAGGACTAGATAAAGTACATTTTTACTACTACGTTTTGCTAGTACTTTCACCACAAATCTTTGGTTGTATCCTTAAAGAGATGAGTGGGGCTATGGCTTAAGAGGGTGTGAACGATGCTGAATGAGCTCCCCAAGTAGGTGTATCAAAACATTCACGGGCCGTTTTCTCAAAAGTGGGGTTACAAGTTTATCATCTTTCAAACCAGAATTAGTTTCTCATTGTTCCTTAACTGCAGTGTATGATATACAACTTTGAAGCTTGGAGTCTTTTGTCCAATGTAAAAACACAATTTCAAATGTTGCTACATAGGACCGAATCCAGGTGGTGGGTCACATTTATGGCCAGTTATGGTCATTAGTTGTGGTCAGTATTTGTGGTTGGTAGTTGTGTTGTCAGTAGTTGTTGTCAGCAGTTGTCTGGTTGTGGTCAGTAGTTGTGGTCAGTTATATTTCTAGATTAGATTGAATTATGATATGCTAGCTAGTTAGTCTATATTTGTTAAAAGACAGAGTTAGCTAGCTAGAGACATATGAAATGTGTGTGTTCAGTAGCCTTTATGTGATTGTGGCTAGTAGTTTTGGTTAGTGGTTGTGGTCAGGAGTTGTTGTCAGTAGTTGTGGTCGGTAGTGGTCAGTAGTTATGGTCAGTGGTTAAGGCCAGTAGTTGTGTGATGAGTAGTTGTGTGATTGTGGTCAGTAGTTGTGTAGTTGTGGTCAGTAGTTGTGGTTAGTAGTTGTGGTTAGTAGTTGTGTGGTTGTGGTCAGTAGTTGTTGTCAGTAGTTGTGGTCATTAGTTGTGGTCAGTAGTTGTGGTTAGTAGTTGTGTGGTTATGGTCAGTAGTTGTGGTCAGTAGTTGTGGTCATTAGTTGTGGTCAGTAGTTTTGTGGTCAGAAGGTGTGGTCAGTTGTTCTGTGGTTGTGGTCAGTAATTGTGGTTAATAGTTATGTGGTCAGTAGTTGTGGACAGTAGTTCTGTGGATGTAGTCAGTAGTTGTGGTCAGTAGTTGTGTGCTTGTGGTCAGTAGGTGTGGTCATTAGTTGTGGTCAGTAGTAGTGGTTAGTAGTTGTGTGGTCAGTAGCTATGGTCAGTAGTTATGTGGTTGTGGTCAGTAGTTGTGTGGTTTTGGTGAGTAATTGTGTTGTTCAGTAGTTGTGTGGTCAGTAGTTGTGGACCGTAGTTCTCAGGATGTGGTCAGGCGTTGTGGTGAGTAGTTGTGGTCAGTAACTGTCAGTGGTTATGGTCATTTTTGTGTGATGAGTAGTTGTGTGCGTGTGGTGAGTAGTTGCGTAGATGTGTTCAGTAGTTGTGGTCAGTAGATGTGTGATTGTGATCAGTAATTGTGTATTTTGGTAGTTCTATGGTCACTAGTTGGTCATTGAAATAAGAACACAAGAAAATAGTTGTGTGGTCAGTAGCATAATTCTGGTCTGTAGTTGTGTGGTTGTGGTCAGTAGTTGTGGTCAGTAGTTGTATTGTTGTGGTCAGTAGATGTGGTCATTAGTTGTGTGGTTGTGGTTAGTAGTTGTGGTCAGTAGTTGCGTGATTGTGGTCAGTAGTTGTGGTCAGTAGTTGTGGTCAGTAGTTATGTGGTTTTGATTAAAAGTGGTAGTCATTAGTGTTTGTGGTCAGTAGTTGTGATTAGTTTTTTCTGGTCGTTAGATGTGGTCAGTAGTCCTGTGGTTGTTGTCAGTAGTTATTGTCCTTATTTGCATAATTGTGGACAGTAGTTGTGGTTAGTAGTTGTGGTCAGTAGATGTGGTCAGCCGTTTTTGTGGTCAGTAGTTGTCGTCAGTAGTTGTTTGGTTGTGGTCAGTATTCGTGTGGTTGAGGTCAGTAGTTGTGGTCAGTTATATTTCCAAATTAGATTGAAGGATGACATTCTAGCTAGTTAGTCTACATTTGTTAAAAGACAGAACTGGTTAGCTAAAGACATAAAAAATGTGTTGTGTATTCAGAAGCCTAGTTGTGGTCAGTAGTTGTGTGGTTGTGGTTAGTTGTTGTGGATGGTTGTTGTGGTCATTAGTTTTTGTGGTCAGTAACTGTGGTCAGTGGATGTGTGATTGTGGTCAGTAATTGTGTGGTGCAGTAGTTGTGTGGTCAGTAGTTGGTTGTTGTTAGTAGTTGTGTGGTTGTTGTCAGTAATTATGGTCAGTAGTTGTGATCAGTAGTTGTGGTCAGTAGTTGCGTTCAGTAGTTGTGGTTAGCAGTTGCATGGTTGTGGTCAGTAGTGGTCAGTCGTTTTTGTAGTCAGAAGCTGTGGTAAGTAGTTGTGGTCAGTAGCGTTGTTGTGGTCGGTATTTGTGGTCAGTAGTTGTGGTCAGTAGTTTTGATCAGTAGTTGTATTCATTAGTTATGCTCAGCAGTTGTGGTTAGTAGTTGTGTGGTCAGTAGTAATGGTCATTAGTTGTGGTGAAAATTTGTGGTTAGTAGTTGTGATTAGTAGTTTTTGTGGTCAGTAGTTGTGGCCAGTAATTGTGTGCTTGTGGTCAGTAGTTGTAATCAGTAGTTGTGGTTAGTTGTTGTGTGGTCATTATGTGTGGGGTCAGTAGTTGTGCTCACCAGTTCTGTTCAGTAGTTGTGGTCAGTAGTTGTGGTCAGTAAATGTTGTGGTCAGTAGCTGTTGTCAGTAGTTGTTTTGTTGTGGTCAGTAGCTCTGTGGTTGTTGTCAGTAATTTTGGTCAGTAGCTGTAGTCATTATTTGTGGTCAGTAGTTGTGGTTAGTAGTTGTTTAGTCAGTAGTAATGGTTATTAGTTGAGGTGAAAACGTGTGGTTAATTTTTGTGTGATCAGTAGTTGTAGTCAGTATATGTTTTGTTGTGGTCAGTACTTATGTGGTTGTGGTCAGTAGATGTGGTCAGTAGTTGCGTGTCTGTGGTCAGTAGATGTGGTCAGAAGTGGTGGTCAGTAATGTTTGTGGTCAGCAGTTGTTGTGGTCAGTAGCTGTGGTCAGTTGTTGTGGTGAGCAGTTGTGTGGTTGTTGAAAGTAGTTGTGTTCAGTAGTTCTTTGGGTGTGGTCTTTAATTGTGGTTAGTATTGCTGTGGTTGTGGTCAGTAGTTGTGGTCAGTAATTGCATGGTTGTGGTCAGTAGATGTGGTCAGTAGTTGCCATCAGTCGTTTTTGTGGACAGTAGTTGTGGTCAGTAGTTAAGTGGTTGTGGTCAGTAGATGTGGTCAGTGGTTGTGGTCAGTAGTTGTGGTCTGTAGTTATGTGATTGTGGTCATTAGATGTGGTCAGTAGTTGGTTGTGGTCAGTAGTTGTGTGGTTGTTGAAAGTAGCTTTGGTCAGTAGTTTTGCGGGTGTGGTCAGTTATTGTGGTCAGTAGTGCTGTGGTTGTGGTCAGTAGTTATTGTCAGATGTTCTGTGGTTGTGGTCAGTAGTTGTGGTCAGTAGTTGTGTGGTTGTGTTCAGTAGTTGTGTAGTTCAGTAGTTGTGTGGTCAGTAGTTGGTTGTTTTCAGTAGTTGTGTGGTTGTTGAAAGTAGTTGTGTTCAGTAGTTCTTTGGGTGTGGTCTTTAATTGTTGTTAGTATTGCTGTGGTTGTGGTCAGTAGTTGTGGTCAGTAATTGCATGGTTGTGGTTAGTAGATGTGGTCAGTAGTTGCCATCAGTCGTTTTTGTGGACAGTAGTTGTGGTCAGTAGTTAAGTGGTTGTGGTCAGTAGATGTGGTCAGTGGTTGTGGTCAGTAGTTGTGGTCTGTAGTTATGTGATTGTGGTCATTAGATGTGGTCAGTAGTTGGTTGTGGTCAGTAGTTGTGTGGTTGTTGAAAGTAGCTTTGGTCAGTAGTTTTGCGGGTGTGGTCAGTTATTGTAGTCAGTAGTGCTGTGGTTGTGGTCAGTAGTTATTGTCAGAGGTTCTGTGGTTGTGGTCAGTAGTTGTGGTCAGTAGTTACGTGGTTGTGGTCAGTAGATGTGGTCAGTAGTTGAAGTCAGTAGCATTGTTGTTGTCAGTATTTGTGGTCAGTAGTTGAGGTCAGTCATTTCTGTGGTTAGTAACTTTGGTCATTAGTTGTGGTCAGTAGTGTTGTGGGTGTGGTTAGTAATTTTGGTCAGTAGTTATGTGGTTGTGGTCAGTAGATATGGTCGGTAGTTGTAGTCAGTAGCTGTGGTCAGTAGTTGTGGTCAGTAGTTGTGGTCAGTAGTTGTTTGGTTGTGGTCAGTAGTTGTGGTCGGAAGTTATGGTTAGTAGTTGTGTGGTCAGTAGTAATGGTCAATAGCTGTGGTCAGATTTGTGTGGTTTTGGTTAATAGTTGTAGTCAATAGTTGTGGTCAGTAGTTTTTGTGGTCAGCAGTTGTGATTAGTTTTTTTATGGTCATTAGGTGTGGTCAGTATTTATGTGGTTGTGGTCAGTAGTTATGGTCAGTAGTTGCATAGTTGTGGTCAGTAGTTGTGGTTAGAAGTTATGTTGTCAGTAGTTGGTGTCAGGATTTGAGTTGTTGTGGTCAGTAGTTTTGTGATTCACTTGTTGTGTGGTCAGTATGGTTGTGGTCAGTAATTGTTGTCAGTGAGTTTGTGGGTATGGTCAGTATCTGTGGTCAGTAGTTGTGGTCAGCAGTTGCGGTCAGTCGTGTTATGTGGTCAGTAGTTGTGGTCAGTAGCTGTGGTCAGTATATGTGTGGTTATGGTCAGTAGTTGTGGTCAGTAGATGTAGGACTGGTGTCAGTAATTGTGTATTTCAGTAGTTCTGTCGTCAGTAGTTGGTAATTGTTAATAGTTGTGTGGTTGTGGTCAGTAGTTGTGGTCAGCAGTTGTGTGGTTGTGGTCAGTAGTTGGGTGATTGTGGTCAGTAGTTGTGTTGGTCAGTAGTTGTGTGGTCAGTAGTTGGTTTTTGTCAGCAGTTGTTGGGTTGTGTGGTTTTGGTCATTACTTGTGGTCAGTAGATAGTAGTTGTGTGGTTTTAGTCATTAGTTGTGGTCAGTAGTTTTTGTGGTCAGTATTTGTGGTTAGTTGTTTTGTTGTTGTCAGTACTTGTGGTCAGTAGTTGTGTGTTTGGGTGGTTGTGGTCAGTACTTGTGGTCAGTAGTTGTGGTCATTAGTTGTGGTCAGTAGTTGTGATCAGTTGTTATTGTGTTCAGTAGTTGTGATCAGTAGTTGTGTTGTTTTGGTGAATAGTTGTGGTCAGTAGTTTTTGTAGTCAGTACTTGTGGTGAGTTGTTTTGTGGTCTGTGGGTGTGGTCAGTACTTTTGTAGTTGTTGTCAGTAGTTGTGGTCAGTAGTTGCATGGTTGTGGTCAGTCATTTTGCTCAGTTGTTGTTGTGCTCAGTAGTTGTGGTCAGTAGTTTTGTGGTTGTGGTATGGAGTTGTGTGGTCAATAGTTGGTTGTGGTCAGTACCATTGTTGTAGTCAGTAATTGTGGTCAGTAGTTGCGGTCAGTAGTTGTTGTGGTCATTAATTGTGGTCAGTAGCTGTGGTCAGTAGTTGTGTGGTTGTGGTCAGCAGTTATTGTCATTAGTTTCCATTAGTAGTTGCATGGTCAGTAGTTGTTGTCAG
This sequence comes from Coregonus clupeaformis, assembly GCF_020615455.1. Lineage (NCBI taxonomy): Eukaryota > Metazoa > Chordata > Actinopteri > Salmoniformes > Salmonidae > Coregonus > Coregonus clupeaformis. The sequence goes on along the minus strand of NC_059192.1, from coordinate 32,354,477 downwards.
TATTTATGTGGTACTGGTCAGTAGTTGTGGTCAGTAGTTGCATGGTTGTGGTCAGTACTTGTGGTCAGTACTTGTGGTCATCAGTTTTTGTGATCAGTAGTTGTCGTCAGTAGTTGTTTGGTTGTGTTCAGTAGTTGTGGTCAGTTATATTTCTAGATTAGATTGAAGGATGACGTTCTAGCTAGTTAGTCTACATTTGTTAAAAGACAGAGCTGGCTAGCTAGAGTGGCGCAGTGGTCTAAGGCTCTGCCCCTAGAGATCCTGGTTCGAATCCAGGCTCTGTCGTAGCCGGCCGCGACCGGGAGACCCATGGGCGGCGCACAATTGGCCCAGTGTCATCCAGGGTAGGGGAGGGAATGGCTGGCAGGGATGTAGCTCAGTTGGTAGAGCATGGCGTTTGCAACGCCAGGGTTGTGGGTTCGATTCCCATGGGGGGCCAGTATGAAAAATAAAATAATGTATGCACTCACTAACTGTAAGTCGCTCTGGATAAGAGCATCTGCTAAATGACTAAAATGTAATGTAAATGTAATTAAGAAACTAGATGTGTATTCAGAAGCCTAGTTGTGTAGTTGTTGTGTGGTTGTTGAAAGTAGTTGTGGTCAGTAGTTATGTGGTTGAGGTCAGTAGTTGCGTTTTTGTGGTCAGTAGTTATGTGGTTGTGGTCAGTTGTCAGTAGGTAAGTAGTTGTGGTCAGTAGATGTGGTCAGTAGTGGTGGTTAGTAGTTGTGTGGTCAGTGGTTGTTTGGTTGTGGTCAGTAGATGTGGTTGTGGTCAGTAGATGTGGTCAGCAGTTGTGTTTAGTAGTTGTGGTCAGTAGTTTTGGTCAATAGTTGTAGTCATTAGTTATGCTCAGTAGTTGTGATTAGTAGTTGTGTGGTCAGTAGTAATGGTCATTATTTGTGGTGGAAAATTGTGGTTAATAGTTGTCAGCAGTAGTTTTTGTGGTCAGTAGTTGTGGTCAGTAATTGTGTGGTTGTGGTCAGTAGTTGTGGTCAATTGTTGTGGTTGTTTTGTTGTCAGTAGGTGTGTTCAGTAGTTCTGTTTTTGGGGTCAGTAATTGTGGTCACCAGTTTTGTTCAGAAGTTGTGGTCAGTAGTTGTGGTCAGTAAATGTTGTATTCAGTAGTTGTGGTTAGTAGTTGTGTGGTTGTAGTCAGAAGTTGTGGTCAGTAGTTATTGTCAGTAGTTGTGGGATTGTGGTCAGTAGTTGATTTGGCCAGTAGTAGTGTGGCCAGTAGTTGGTTGTTATCAGTAGTTGTGTGGTTGTGGTCAGTAGTTGTGTTGTTGTGGCCAGTAGTTGTGGTCAGTAGTTGTGTGGTTGTGGTCAGTACTTGTGGTCAGTAGTTGTGGTCAGTAGTTGTGATCAGTTGTTTTTGTGATCAATAGTTGTGGTCAGTAGTTGTGTGATTTTGGTTAATAGTTGTAGTCATTAGTTGTGGTCAGTAGTTTTTGTGGTCAGTAGTCGTTGTAATAGTTGTAGTCATTAGTTGTGGTCAGTATTTATGTGGTTGTGGTCAGTAGTTATGGCCAGTATTTGCATAGTTATTTGTTTCTGGCCATTTTGAGCCTGTAATCGAACCCACAATTGCTGATGCTCCAGATACTCAACTAGTCTCAAGAAGGCTAGTTTTATTGCTTCTTTAATCAGCACAACATTTTCCAGCTGTGCTAACATAATTGCAAAAGCGTTTTCTAATGATCAATTAGCCTTTTAAAATGATAAACTTGGATTAGCATACACAACATGCCATTAGAACACAGGACTGATGGTTGCTGATAATGGGCCTCTGTACACCTATGTAGATATTCCATAAAAAATCTGCCGTTTCCAGCTACAATAGCAATTTACAACATTAACAATGTCTACACTGTATTTCTGATCAATTTGATGTTATTTTAATGGAGGTTGTAATCCTGGCACCACACGGCCAGGTCTCTGACCTCCTCCCCAGAGAGTGGCGCGCAGAGAGAGGCGCACAGAGAGAGAGAGAGACGCACAGAGAAAGAGGGACGCACAGAGAGAGAGGGACCCACAGAGAGAGAGAGAGACACAGAGAGAGAGAGAGACGTCTCATCGTTGTCGGTGATCAGGCCTACCACTGTTGTGTCGTCGGCAAACTTAATGATGGTGTTGGAGTCGTGCCTGGCCATGCAGTCATGGGTGAACAGGGAGTACAGGAGGGGACTGAGCATGCACCCCTGAGGGGCCCCCATGTTGAGGATCAGCGTGGCAGATGTGTTGTTACCTACCCTTACCACCTGGGGGCGGCCCGTCAGGAAGTCCAGGATTCAGTTGCAGAGGGAGGTGTTTAGTCCCAGGGTCCTTAGCTTAGTGATGAGCTTTGAGGGCACTGTGGTGTTGAATGCTGAGCTGTAGTCAATGAATAGCATTCATTTTGTCCAGGTGGGAAAGGGCAGTATGGAGTGCAGTAGAGATTGCATCATCTGTGTATCTGTGGGGCGGTATGCAAATTGGAGTGGGTCTAGGGTTTCTGGGATAATGGTGTTGATGTGAGCCATGATCAGCCTTTCAAAGCACTTCATGGCTACAGTAGGCTACGGTAGTCATTTAGGCAGGTTATCTTAGTGTCCTTGGGCACAAGGACTATGGTGGTCTGCATGAAACATGTTGGTATTACAGACTCAGTCAGGGACATGTTGAAAATGTCAGTGAAGTCACTTGCCAGTTGGTCAGCGCATGCTCGGAGTACACGTCCTGGTAATCCGTCTGGCCCTGCGGCCTTGTGAATGTTGACCTGCTTAAAAGTCTTACTCACATCGGCTACGGAGAGCGTGATCACATAGTCATCTGGAACAGCTGATGCTCTCATGCATGCTTCAGTGTTGCTTGCCTCGAAGCGAGCATAGAAGTGATTTAGCTCATCTGGTAGGCTTGTGTCACTGGGCAGCTCGCGGCTGTGCTTCCCTTTGTAGTCTGTAATTGTTTTAAAGCCCTGCCACATTCGACGAGCATCAGAGCCGGTTTAGTACGATTCAATCTTAGTCCTGTATTGACTCTTTGCTTGTTTGATGGTTCGTCGGAGGGCATAGCAGGATTTCTTATAAGCATCCGGGTTAGAGTCCCGCTCCTTGAAAGCGGCAGCTCTACAATTTAGCTCACTGCGGATGTTGCCTGTAATCCATAGAACGGATGTAAGTTCCCCTGCATTAAAGTCCCCGGCCACTATGATCGCTGCCTCTGGATGAGCGTTTTCCTGTTTACTTATGGCCTTATACAGCTCATTGAGTGCAATCTTAGTGCCAGCATCGGTTTGTGGTGACAGCTACGAAAAATATAGATGAAAACTCTCTTGGTAAATAACACACATAATAGTACAATTGGTTAGAGGGCTGTAAAACGTCAGCCATCTTCTCCGGCGCCACTTTGGTCATAACTGTCCCAGACTATGTTTGGAATATTTATTTCTCGCACAGAATAGAATACAGTTGAAGTCGGAAGTTTACATACACTTAGGTTGGAGTCATTAAAACTCGTTTTTCAAACACTCCACACATTTCTTGTTAACAAACTTTAGTTTTGGCAAGTCGGTTCGGACATCTACTTTGTGCATGACACAAGTAATTTTCCAACAATTGTTTACAGACATACTATTTCACTTATAATTCACTGTATCACAATTCCAGTGGGTCAGCAATTTATATACAGTGGGGGAAAAAGTATTTAGTCAGCCACCAATTGTGCAAGTTCTCCCACTTAAAAAGATGAGAGAGGCCTGTAATTTTCATCATAGGTACACGTCAACTATGACAGACAAATTGAGATTTTTTTTTCCAGAAAATCACATTGTAGGATTTTTTATTAATTTATTTGCAAATTATGGTGGAAAATAAGTATTTGGTCACCTACAAACAAGGAAGATTTCTGGCTCTCACAGACCTGTAACTTCTTCTTTAAGAGACTCCTCTGTCCTCCACTCGTTACCTGTATTAATGGCACCTGTTTGAACTTGTTATCAGTATAAAATACACCTGTCCACAACCTCAAACAGTCACACTCCAAACTCCACTATGGCCAAGACCAAAGAGCTGTCAAAGGACACCAGAAACAAAATTGTAGACCTGCACCAGGCTGGGAAGACTGAATCTGCAATAGGTAAGCAGCTTGGTTTGAAAAAATTAACTGTGGGAGCAATTATTAGGAAATGGAAGACATACAAGACCACTGATAATCTCCCTCGATCTGGGGCTCCACGCAAGATCTCACCCCGTGGGGTCAAAATGATCACAAGAACGGTGAGCAAAAATCCCAGAACCACACGGGGGACCTAGTGAATGACCTGCAGAGAGCTGGGACCAAAGTAACAAAGCCTACCATCAGTAACACACTACGCCGCCAGGGACTCAAATCCTGCAGTGCCAGACGTGTCCCCCTGCTTAAGCCAGTACATGTCCAGGCCTGTCTGAAGTTTGCTAGAGTGCATTTGGATGATCCAGAAGAGGATTGGGAGAATGTCATATGGTCAGATGAAACCAAAATAGAACATTTTGGTAAAAACTCAACTCGTCGTGTTTGGAGGACAAAGAATGCTGAGTTGCATCCAAAGAACACCATACCTACTGTGAAGCATGGGGGTGGAAACATCATGCTTTGGGGCTGTTTTTCTGCAAAGGGACCAGGACGACTGATCCGTGTAAAGAAAATAATGAATTGGGCCATGTATCATGAGATTTTGAGTGAAAACCTCCTTCCATCAGCAAGGGCATTGAAGATGAAACGTGGCTGGGTCTTTCAGCATGACAATGATCCCAAACACACCGCCCGGGCATCGAAGGAGTGGTTTCGTAAGAAGCATTTCAAGGTCCTGGAGTGGCCTAGCCAGTCTCCAGATCTCAACCCCATAGAAAATCTTTGGAGGGAGTTGAAAGTCCGTGTTGCCCAGCGACAGCCCCAAAACATCTCTGCTCTAAAGGAGATCTGCATGGAGGAATGGGCGCAACAGCAACAGCAAATACCTGCAACAGTGTGTGAAAACCTTGTGAAGACTTACAGAAAACGTTTGACCTGTGTCATTGCCAACAAAGGGTATATAACAAAGTATTGAGAAACTTTTGTTATTGACCAAATACTTATTTTCCACCATAATTTGCAAATAAATTCATAAAAAATCCTACAATGTGATTTTCTGGATTTTTTTTTTCTCATTTTGTCTGTCATAGTTGACGTGTACCTATGATGAAAATTACAGGCCTCTCTCATCTTTTTAAGTGGGAGAACTTGCACAATTGGTGGCTGACTAAATATGTTTTTCCCCCACTGTACACTAAGTTGACTGTGCCTTTAAACAGCTTGGAAAATTCCAGAAAATGATGTCATGGCTTTAGAAGCTTCTTATAGGCTAATTTACATCATTTGAGTCAATTGGAGGTGTACCTGTGGATGTATTTCAAAGCCTACCTTCAAACTCAGTGCCTCTTTGCTTGACATCATGGGAAAATCAAAAGAAATCAGCCAAGACCTCAGACAAAAACAATTGTAGACCTCCATAAGTCTGGTTCATCCTTGGGAGCAATTTCCAAATGCCTGAAGGTACCACGTTCATCTGTACAAACAATAGCATGCAAGTATAAACACCATGGGACCACCCAGCCGTCATACGGCTCAGGAAGGAGACGTGTTCTGTCTCCTAGAGATGAACGTACTTTGGTGCGAAAAGTGCAAATCAATCCCAGAACAACAGCAAAGGACCTTGTGAAGATGCTGGAGGAAACAGGTACAAAAGTATCTATATCCACAGTAAAACAAGTCCTATATCGACATGACCTGAAAGGCCGCTCAGCAAGGAAGAAGCCACTGCTCCAAAACCGCCATAAAAAAGCCAGACTACAGTTTGCAACTGCACATGGGGACAAATATTGTACTTTTTGGAGAAATGTCCTCTGGTCTGATGAAACAAAAATAGAACTGTTTGGCCATAATGTCCATCGTTATGTTTGGAGGAAAAAGGGGGTCGCTTGCAAGCCGAAGAACACCATCCCAACCGTGAAGCACGGGGGTGGCAGCATCATGCTATGGGGGTGATTTGCTGCAGGAGGGACTGGTGCACTTCACAAAATAGATGGCATCATGAGGAAGGAAAATTCTGTGAATATATTGAAGTTACATCTCAAGACATCAGTTAGGAAGTTAAAGCTTGGTGGAAAATGGGTCTTCCAAATGGACAATGACCCCAAGCATACTTCCAGAGTTGTGGCAAAATGGCTTAAGGACAACAAAGTCAAGGTATTGGAGTGGCCATCACAAAGCCCTGACCTCAATCCTATAGAACATTTGTGGGCAGAACTGAAAAAGCGTGTGCGAACATGGAGGCCTACAAACCTGACTCATTTACACCAGCTCTGTCAGGAGGAATGGGCCAAAATGTACCCAACTTATTGTGGGAAGCTTGTGGAAGGCTACCTGAAACATTTGACCCAAGTTAAACAATTTAAAGGCAATGCTACCAAATACTAATTGAGTGTATGTAAACTTCTGACCCACTGGGAATGTGATGAAAGAAATAAAAGCTTAAATAAATCATTCTCTCTACTATTATTCTGACATTTCACATTTTTAAAATAAAGGGGTGATCCTAACTGATCTAAGACAGGGAAGTTTTACTAGGATTAAATGTCAGGAATTGTGAAAAACTGAGTTTAAATGTATTTGGCTAAGGTGTGTGTAAACTTCCAACTTCAACTGTACGTCAACTTTTGTACTATGGGGGGATAGTAGATTGACATAGGCTAGTGCTTTTGCTGTTCGTTAGGCCCACGCATCTTGTTGGCTGACGAAAAGTAAATGTGGACAGTTTTTCCAATATCTTCAATATGCGCTCAGAATTAGCTAAGGACACGCGCAGTTGCGTCCCCGATGTGTCTGTTTTCACTTGTAGCCTGTGAGAAATACCCGATCACGTGACTGTTTTCACTTGTAGCCTGTGAGAAAGACCAGATCATGTGAAGGAGAGCCATGCGAGTGTTACATGTTTGCATCATATTACTGTGTATACTTTCCATTGAAGCTTGCGTAGATGCATGCTTCAAAATATGTACAAACGGAGTACACATTAGTGCCCTCCGTGTTCCGTTTCGCATACTTTGATTTGGACTCATACGCCGCCAACCCTCCTGTGCTCCAATTTGCATGCTCGGAGCACACTAGTATGCATTTTGAGAAACACCCACAGTGTTTACTATTCCTGGGATGAGGAACAGATATGGGTCTGATATGGGTCCCTGGTACTGGCATTGATATCTGTGGTGCCTGGATCTGCCACCACAGGCTTTGGCAGCACTGGGCAGAGGCTGGTCCAGAAGTGGAGCCCACTTCTTGCTCGCCTCTTTTGGCCGGTGAGGCAGCAGAGCAACCTCCAGAACCTCTCCTGAACGGGGGAAGTACGGGCCATGACGTATGCCCGTAATAGGCTCACACCCTTGGCCAGAAAACTTGCAACCAGCTGGGTCAGAGTGATCACCAGCACCAGGGAGGAGATAAACACCTGGTAGGTTACCAATAGCTGGAGGTCACGGGGCCTTTGTCCATGTCGTCCGAGAGAGCACGACGGACAAGGAAGCCCAAATTAGCAAACATATCCATATTTTCAGAGAGAAATATGAACAGTTTGAGTGAAATTTGAAAAGTGGGTTTTGTACAAGAACTAGGGTGTTACATTGTTTCATTGAGTCATGACATCACAATCGAATCGTGGGTGACATAATGTGCATCAGTACAGATCTGGCTCATGATGATGTCATAGAAGAGATAGATGTTGAAAAATGATTGAGGATTCTAAGTAAACTATTGCACTAACTTTGGTATTATATCTGTCATAAAGCACCCCACCACAATTAAAAACAAATACATAAATAGATAAATAAACAAACAAATAAACAGTGGGAAACAGTGGTGGTCCTGTGAGGCTCAGTTGGCAGACTATGGCGGGTTTGATTCCCATTGTGGCCACCCATACAAAAATGTATGCACGCACTACTGTAAGCATATAAATACGAATATACAACTAACATTTCTGAGGGCCACTACCTAGCTTTTATCAACCCAATAACATACTTACTGTAGCTACAATTGTTTGGCTTGACAATGACAGCATGGAGTTGGCAAGAGCACAAACAGACGTGGGACCATGATATGATTGCGCTGACCATGAGACCAAAGCAAAGTAACCGTATCACACAGTATGACATCACACAGATACTATAGGGTTATCAGCTACAGAAACCTATCCAAATAGGATACATGGACGTAGAAAGGGGATTTGTTGTCTTAATTCTCCTCGCACCAGGGAGTATAATAAACCCTGAGCTGTGAAGGGTTAACTAAATCCTGCAACTATGGTGTCTAAGCTGGATGACCCTGTACAGGAGACATTTGACACCTTTTCTCTCTTTGAAGCCTTTGTACTGTAACATAGATGACAAATCACATGTTATGGGTGTGTGATAACAGCTGTTATGTCTAGAGTCTCACCTTAACACTGTAAAGGACACATCCACTGACACTGAATTATTAACATTACCTTCACCAAAGAGACACTAGGGATATCAGTATTGTCTCCCCCTTCCTGGCCCTAGCAACAAAGGAGGCTTCAAAAAAAGTTGGGAAATTCAACCCCACAACTTTTCTCAAACAGTCTTTCAACTTCCATTTGGAGACTAGATGCTTTTAGGATGGTGGTTTGTCAGGTGTAGGGAGAAGTTGCACCTAGATGCTGATCTTGGGTCAGTTTTGCATTCATCTCGGAAACCCAGAACTAAAGCTCCGTAGTTGCGTCAGATTAAGGTCTGGGGGGAGATGTGTTAGAAAAAGATACAGTCACACTTTATTTGGATAGTCCGGATAGTCCATCTGTAGATGCTCTTCAGATGGTCATACTATCAACAAACTATCTGTTGATAAGCAACTGCTTGCTAAGTTTAGGGTTAGCCTTAGGTTTAGTAATAATAATAATAATATGCCATTTAGCAGACGCTTTTATCCAAAGCGACTTACAGTCATGTGCGCATACATGTTTACGTATGGGTGGTCCCAGGGATGGAACCCACTACCCTGCGTTACAAGCGCCATGCTCTACCAATTAGAATAAGGGTTAGGGTAAGGGCAAGGTTTAGGGCTAGGGTTAGGGTAAGGGTTAAGTTTAGGGTTAGGATAAGGGTTAGGTTTAGGGTTAGGGTTAGTAGATAGTTAGTTTAAATATTACTGATAGTCTGTAGATAGTCTGTTTAGTATCAAAGATACTAGAAAGAGGAGCGGATACAGGGCGGTAGCTTCACCCCCTCTCTCAGCAAGTTTCAGGCAAGTCTATGAGCCAAATGTCCCATCGTCTTCCAAAATTCGAAAGATGCGAGCACTTGTGAAATTGTGATTTGCCCAAATGATCAGTAACGAAAAATCAGGGTAGGGGAACAAAGTTCCTTGTTAGTCGCCGCATCCCATAGACAGTTGACAGACACTAAAATACCATTTGTGTTAGCTCATAAGATCACTTGATTGGTCAATTGCAGACAAGGTCCAACAAAAATGTTACTTCCGCTTTTAACCCAACCCCTCCGTAAGACACACATACATCCCCATACATATGGTGAGCTGTGGGGGGCTAAGTGCATTGCTCAAGGGCACAACGAAAGGCAACGGCATCTAGGATTTGATACCAGCAACCATCAGGCTGCCAGCTCCCTTCCCACCAGAGTTTTCCCGTCGGACCTGGGATTCGAACTGGCTCACTTTCTCCAACTGCTAGGCAACCTGCTGCCCTGTTACACGATAGACTCGTTTTGCATTTTACCCACTAATGGTTAAGGTTAGGATTGGGGAAGGGGAAGCTGATCCTAGATCGGTACCTAGGGAACACTTCACCCCAGAGCGGTTGTGAGGGAAATGCTATAAATTAAAGATGAATCGATGTATTTTGAAAGATGATTAGACATTGAGGATTATAATAAAAACCGCTTTGATGTCACACAAGCAATCCAAACACCCGTGAGTCCAAATGTGCACATTTCCAAATCATAAAACTCGTCATATACAGTGGCAACGTTTATGATCATTATGTTTGATGTACAGTTACGAGATGACATGGCGTCATTCCCAGGGATGTTCTGAACAAAATGAGCCTATGTTTGTTTATTGTAAAGCAAATTCGCCGGCGCACATGCACCTGAATACACTCACGACTCCTTTCTATGCGCACCAAAATTACAATCTGTTTTTCTGAATTGCCTTGTGAAAGCCTAACACTGATCATATTTTATAACTTAGCTAGTTATGTTGGCAATAGAACAAGCATTCAAATCATGCCCACCTGACCCAGTTTGCAATTTATAATGGACCTTTTTGGCATGTGTAAACAACAACAGTAATTGTGTGATGACAGGGTTGTGTTCCAAATGAAACAACTACAATTGTGCTTGCTCTACTTCCTCAACCGCACAGCTAGGAAAGCTAAAAAATACATATTGTTAAGTAACTTCCCAGAACGTAAAAGTGGAAAGTAAGTTAAAAGTCGAAGCATACAAGTTGATATGAATGAAAATCAGTTTAATCTATTCCAGGATAAAGAGAGAGATAAAGTCCTGGCATGTCGTTACATTTCACTGAATAGAGATAAATAGAAACATGATTAGAAGTTTCAGACTATACCAAGAATAACTCTATGAGTAGGCAATGGAACCAAATTTGACCTCGGCTAAACGTTTGATAAATGTCACGTGCAAAGTGCACAAAGAGGTGGTGAGTGAAAGCGAACACCCTGGAGTAGGGTGAAGTTAATCCTAGACATTGATCATTGGTCATTTTTGCATTTTCCCCACTAAGGTTAGTACTGTGGGAGGGAAAGCTGATCCTAGATCTGTACCTAGGGTAAACTTTACCTCAGAACAAGCGGAGACGAACACACTAGCAGTGACGGATGTGCTTTTGCTGCCCTCTAGTGACTAAAGCCACATTCTGTCATTTGACATGATGTTCAATTAGCATTTCAATAAGTGATACTGATATACCCATTGATTCTTGAAGAATATAACTTATAAATGCCTTATGTGCTTATTACAACAATTGTACTTACCTATGATAAAACAAGATGGCAGACTGTATTAGTTCATTGTTTTTGTGCCCGATGTGCCTTGATTAATAATCTCAAACATCAGCAGAGTATATGTTAAAACTATTATAAATGATTTCCTTCATTAGAAACATAAAGTATAAACAGCTTGAAGCTGTAGGATCATAGACACCAACACAGTGCAGGAAGAAAACATTATTGATTTATTGCTGATATATTGGCAGCATACTGTATCAGTGGTCATACTGTATTGTATTGTATTTTATTGTGTTGTATTGCACTGTATTGTATCCCCTTTTCAATATAGCCCCACACCTACTACACAAATGTCTTATAAGCATGACATCCAATAAAGTTTGGTGTACTTCATTGAAAACACCTCAACACACACTCTATAATGCCCCATTTCTAATACATTACCATTATATCACCATCTATATTAAAATACTGTAAGCCTCTCAACTGCAGGAGGGTCTACTCCTACAATTTTGCACCAATTTTCTTCATCTCTTCTTACATGCCACATGCCACTTTATGTTCCATGATTTGTAGTATAGAGTTATGTTTTTAATGTTTGTAATGGCACGGTTACTATGGGAGATGATGATGTCATAATGCAAATGATGTAAGGATTTGTAGGCCTATTTTTAATCCGCAGAATGACTACATTACCCATAATGCTCACTGGACATTCCAAATCACCATGGCAATTATGCATCACAATAGTCATATTACTTCATGCAACATGCAGCAATCCAGAGCGAGTGGATAGAAGTTACAGTCTCAACTGCACTGCTGCGCTTATAGTCTATGGGCCTGTGAATAAAATCTTCAATGGCATATCGCATAGCCTGGCCTTTTGCAATATTTCAAAATACAACGGTGGGGAGAAACGTTTAGAAAGCAAATGGCTACTGTTGAAACGAGAAGACTCTAATGTGTCTGTAGTTAGGCTACCAAAATATTGTATCAACTCCCAATATTGAGCGAACAGCATTATTTTATAAAGCATTTTGAGAAATAAGCTATTGACACGAGCGCATCTGCCATCACAAGTGAGTGCGCATATTCAATATCATCATCATTGGGTGATTCAGTGTCACTGGAAGCTTTGTAGGACTATACATCCTCATCATATTGTACAATCTGTGTGTGTCAGTGTGCCTATAGGCCTACAGTTCTTTTTATACACTGAGTATACCAAATATTAAGAACCCCCCCCACCCACCCTTTTCTTGCCCTCAGAACAGCCTAAATTCGTCAGGGCACTCTACAGGGATGCTGTCCCATGTTGACTCCAATGCTTCCCACAATTGTGTCAAGTTGGCTGGATGTCCTTTGGGTGGTGGACCACTCTTGATACACACAGAAAACTGTTGAGCGTGACAAACCCAGTAGCGTTGCAGTTCTTGACACAAACCAGTGCGCCTGGCACCTACTATCATACCACGTTCAAATGCACTTACATTTTTTGTCTTGCCCATTCACACTCAGTGGCACACATACACAATCCATGTCTCAATTGTCTCAAGGCTTAAAAATCCTTCTTTAACCTGTCTCCTCCCCTTCATCTATACTGATTGAAGTGGATTTAACAAGTGACATCAATAAGGGATCATAGCTTATCAGTCTATGTCATGGAAAGAGCAGATGTTCTTAATGTTTTGTATACTCAGTGTATGTGTAAGGTGTGGATATAAAGATGAGCCGAACAACTTCTGTCTTCAATGATTCATATTTAATTTCCAACTGCTAGCTGCATATACTGTAGAACATGTCATACATCGAAAGGCTAGTTCAAAGACAACCCGGGAACATGCATGAAACCCAGTAAGTATTCCATAGGGTGATTACGCCCTCTCCTGGCAAGGAGGCATTAACAGTACATCACTTTCTACAATATATACCATCAAAAAAGAACCATCCCCGTTTTACAGTTACTTATAAATGTACAAGTAAAAGAACCGTAAAGCATGAGAACAACATTTTACCTTAGCACAGTTAGTTGTTAGAGGATAAAACATGACAGTAATCCACATTGTTACCAGACTGTGACTAGAATATGTCAACACAGAACACTTTCAGATAAATCAGATCAACAGAATAGAGATGTTTTATTTTTTTCACACTCCTTTCCCTTTCCCTTTTTTTGGTATTTTTTGTGACCAGACAGGGAGATATTTTTTATTTTACCATAGTCAGGTAGAGAGTTTTCTTCTTTTAATTTTCTCTCATTTTCCCCCCTTTTGTCAATTGTCCATTTAGCAGTCATAGTCTATGAGCCACCGGGGCTTCTGTATAGTGCGGCCCCTACGGGTCATGTAAGGTGCAGCAACAGGGGCTCTGCAGAGACTGTCCTGAGCAATATCCACAGGCATTGCAGCCTGATTCAAAAGGGAACGGGCAGGAGTATCAGGGGACAAAGGGGAGTGCTTCAGCTCTCACATGAGTAGCTGACAGTGGGGTTGCCTGCCTCAAACCATGTCCATGAGATAGTGAGTGGGGGGTATGGGACTGGGCTGAAGGTACAGAACCTTGCTGACTCATGTGGCTGCCTACGGGAGGTGTGAGATGCTCTGCAATGTCACCATAGAGTGGTTTCAGTCTATTGTGATGGATATCTTTTGGGGTAGTTTGAGGTGATTTCATGTCCAGTACCCTGTATGTGACACCAGGCTGTCCATCTGTGTCAAACCAATGTAGGATTTTGCATTGGCCCTTCCAATGTGGGGCTAGTTTACAGTGCAGCTTAGATGGATCTTTCATGAAAACCAGATCACCAACTTCAAATGGTTTGAAAACTGTTCCCATGTCGTATTGCTCCTTCTGTTCTTTCCGAGCCAGCTGTAACTGGGAGTTGGCATCAGCAAAGGCCAACAGTAGTCTGGATTGTACAGAGGAGGCACACTGTGATGGGGACTTTGAGGAGATGTCAGACAGGTTCCTCTCACATCCGAACAGTACATTCGCAGGCAGTCTTGGCTCTCGTCCGTGGACAAGAAGGAAAGGTGTGTAACCTGCATGGTCGTAACTACATATGAGGACATCGAGGTCCGGACTCTGTAATTATTTATAATTTGAAAAATAAATGAATAATACAAATATATATTTTGTACACAATAAAGAAAATCAATTATAGGTCAACATCTAAATGTTCCTCCCAGTGTTGATCAAAACTCAGAACACTTATATTCTTGATCTGACTGAGTTCTAATCACGCCTGCCTCTTTGCGAATGAGTGGAATTATGAACAGTGGTTTGTTCATTATGTTCCCCGCGTCCCCCGGATTTGCCTACTGGATTTGCCTTTTTAGCAGCACATTCACCACCCTCTCAAATGGCTAACTCTGCCCTCTCGCAGCACAGGCCGAGTGCCTGAGACGTGAAACAAACTAACCCAGCTCAGAGTCGTAGGCAAAACTTGAGACAGTGTTTGCGAGATGCCAGACAAAAGGCAATTTTAAAACAACCACCATACTGTATGTCACGGATTCTGCCGAGACTGCTCCTCCTCCTGGTTCGGGCAGGCTTCGGCGTTCGCCGTCCCCGGAGTACTAGCTGCCACCGCTCTATGTTTCGTAGTGTGATTGCTTTTGTCTGTCTTTTACACCTGTGTCCATTTGTGTGTTGATTACTTGTCTTATAAGTTCCTTGTTTTGCATTAGTCTGATTGTGTGTTGTTATTTTCTGCCTGTCGTGCAGAGCTGCGTGTCTGCACTCTGTCTATGTTAGGGATTATTGTTTACGCGTGTTTGCGTAATTGCCTCGCCTCCGTCTGTTTTCGAGGTCGTGTTTTGTTTGTTGCTCTTTGGACTATTAAAGTCTTTTTGGACGTATCCTCTGTGTCCTGCGCCTGACTCCTCCACCACATCCACATCGGAACTACTGACAGAACAACACACCTAAACTATGGAGTCAGCAGGAACAGCGGCGGCACCC
Organism: Coregonus clupeaformis; assembly: GCF_020615455.1. NCBI lineage: Eukaryota > Metazoa > Chordata > Actinopteri > Salmoniformes > Salmonidae > Coregonus > Coregonus clupeaformis. The sequence continues at coordinate 32,339,461 of NC_059192.1, read as the reverse complement.
GAATCCCTGGAAGACCGGATCAGCTACCAAGACACCATGATCCGGCAACTTGGGGACGCCATGGACGAGGTGTCCAACACTCTGCGCTGGTTGGTGACTCGAGAGGTGCCCACGCACTCTTACACCATCCCATCACCAACGGCCAGTCCTCCTCTCTCAGCACCGGAACCCAGTGGCATTCGGCTCTCGCTCCCGAGGGCATATGACGGTTCTGCAGCCGGGTGTCAGGGATTCCTCCTGCAGGTGGAACTCTACCTGGCCACCATACACCCGGCGCCCTCGGGATACGAGAGCGTCTCCGCCCTCATCTCCTGTCTATCCGGCAAGGCGTTGGAGTGGGCCAACGCCGAATGGAGGGGAATAGACGCCGCTACCATCACCTACGCGGAGTTCTCCCGCCGCTTCAGGGCTGTCTTCGATCATCCACCTGAGGGGAAAGCGGCGGGAGAGCGTCTGTTCCACCTCCGACAGGGGAAGAGGAGCGCACAGGAGTTCGCACTGGAGTTCCGGACGCTAGCGGCGGATGCGGGGTGGAATGAGAGGGCCCTCATCGACCACTACCGGTGTAGCCTACGAGAGGACGTTCGTCGTGAGCTGGCCTGCAGGGACACCAACCTGTCGTTCGACCAGTTGGTGGACATTTCCATCCGTCTAGACACCCTGCTGGCTACCCGCGGACGTCCCGAGTGGGGGTCGTCCATTCCACCCTCCAGCACCTCCGAGCCGATTCCCATGGAGCTCGGGGGTGCTGGCGCTAGAGAGAGGAGGAGAGAGAACCCGAGGGGGGCCATCCCCTGCACCAACTGTGGTCGTGGAGGACACACCGCGGCCAGGTGCTGGGGAGGGTCTCCTGGGAGAGGGGACAACAGGTCACGCACTGGGGAGTCATTTCAGGTGAGTAGGTGCCCCACTTACCCAGAGCTTTCTGTTGGTCACATGAGTATTCCTGTGATATTTCCACAGTTGGCACCTCATTCCCAGCATAAGGCGCTAGTAGATTCAGGCGCAGCTGGGAACTTTATTGATCGGGCATTTTGTTGTAGGTTAGGAATTCCCCTTCGGCCGGTAGAAGCTCCATTTCCTGTCCACGCCTTAGACAGCCGGCCGTTGGGGTCGGGCCTGATCAGGGAGGTCACAGCACCACTGACGATGACGACGCAGGGGGGTCATGAGGAGATCATTCAGTTTTATCTGATTGACTCTCCTGCGTACCCCGTGGTGTTGGGGCTTCCCTGGTTAAGCACCCATGATCCTACCATTGCGTGGCAACAGAGGGCTCTTATGGAGTGGTCTGCCCAGTGTGTAGGGAGATGTCTAGGTGTTTCCGTAGGGGCGACCTCGGTAGAGAGTCCGAACCAAGTGCCCGCACTGCGCATTCCCCCTGAGTATGAGGACTTAGCACTTGTGTTCAGCAAATCGAGGGCAACACGGCTACCTCCTCATAGACAGGGGGACTGTGCGATAAATCTCCAAACAGGAGCGGCTCTTCCACGGAGTCGTGTGTATCCCCCTGTCTCAAGAGGAGACAGCGGCTATGGAGACTTACATAGCCGAGTCCTTGGCACAGGGATACATACGGTCCTCCACTTCCCTGGTTTCCTCGAGTTTCTTCTTTGTGAAGAAGAAGGACGGGGGATTGCGCCCGTGTATTGATTACCGTAGTCTCAATCAGATCACAGTTAAGTACAGTTACCCACTTCCACTGATTGCGACTATGACGGAATCGTTACGCAGAGCGCAGTTCTTCACAAAGTTGGATCTCAGGAGCGCGTACAATCTGGTGCGCATTAGGGAGGGGGATGAATGGAAAACAGCATTTAGCACCACCTCGGGTCATTACGAGTATCTCGTCATGCCAAACGGGTTAATGAATGCTCCTTCAGTCTTCCAATCCTTTGTTGACGAGATTTTCCGGGACATGCATGGGCAGGGTGTAGTGGTGTATATTGACGACATCCTAGTGTACTCTTCTACACGAGCCGAGCATGTAGCCCTGGTGCGCCGAGTGTTGAGAAGACTGTTGGAGCATGACTTGTATGTCAAGGCAGAGAAATGCCTGTTCTTCCAGGAGTCCGTCTCCTTTTTGGGTTATCGGTTGTCCGCGTCTGGTGTGGAGATAGAGGTAGACCGTGTATCGGCCGTGCGTAATTGGCAAACTCCAACCACTGTAAAAGAGGTGCAGCAGTTCTTGGGTTTTGCTAATTACTACCGGAGGTTTATTTGGGGTTTTGGACAAGTTGCAGCTCCCATTACGTCCCTGCTAAAGGGGGGTCCGGTTCGTTTGCAGTGGTCGGCTGAGGCGGACAGGGCATTTGTCAAACTGAAGAACCTGTTCACCTCGGCCCCGGTGCTGGCGCATCCGGATCCCTCTTTACCATTCCAAGTAGAGGTAGACGCGTCCGAGACCGGTATTGGGGCAGTCCTGTCACAACGGTCCGGCACGCCACCTAAACTCCGCCCCTGTGCGTTCTACTCCAAGAAGCTCAGCTCGGCGGAGCGCAACTATGACGTTGGGGACAGGGAGCTGTTAGCCGTAGTCCAGGCCCTAAAGGTGTGGAGGCATTGGCTTGAGGGGGCTCAACACCCTTTCCTCATTCTGACTGATCACCGTAACCTGGAGTACATCCGGGCAGCTAGGAGATTGAACCCTCGTCAGGCTAGGTGGAACATGTTCCTAACCCGGTTTGTTTTTAAGATCACATACATCCCAGGGTCCCAGAATGGTAAGGCAGACGCACTGTCCCGGCGGTATGACACAGAGGAGAGGTCCAACGAGCCTACTTCCATACTGCCGGAGTCTTGTTTGGTGGCTCCGGTGGTATGGGAGGTCGATGCAGAAATCGAGCGGGCACTGCGTACCGACCCTACTCCCCCCGAGTGTCCTGTGGGGCGGACGTACGTTCCGCTCGAGGTTCGTGATCGTCTTATTTATTGGGCTCATACATCACCCTCCTCTGGACATCCAGGTATTGGCCGGACCGTGCACTGTCTTAGCATGAAATACTGGTGGCCAACGTTAGCTAAGGATGTGAGGGTTTATGTCTCCTCCTGCTCGGTGTGTGCCCAGTGTAAGGCGCCTAGACATTTGCCCAGGGGTAAGTTACATCCCCTGCCCGTTCCACAACGACCATGGTCCCACCTATTGGTGGATTTTGTAACTGACCTACCCCCCTCCCAGGGGAATACCACCATTTTGGTCGTTGTGGATCGGTTTTCCAAGGCCTGTCGTCTCCTTCCAATGCCGGGTCTCCCTACTGCCCTACAAACCGCTGAGGCCCTATTTACCCATGTGTTCCGGCACTATGGGGTCCCCGAGGATATTGTGTCTGACCGAGGTCCCCAGTTCACCTCCAGAGTTTGGGGGGCGTTCATGGAACGATTGGGGGTCTCGGTAAGCCTTACCTCGGGGTACCACCCAGAGAGTAATGGGCAGGTGGAACATGTCAACCAGGATGTGGGTAGGTTTTTGAGGTCCTATTGCCGGGACCGGCCGGAGGAGTGGTCTAGGTTCATCCCCTGGGCAGAGATGGCCCAGAACTCTCTCCGCCACTCCTCCACCAATTTAACACCTTTCCAGTGTGTTTTAGGTTATCAGCCGGTCCTGGCACCATGGCACGAGAGCCAGATCGAGGCCCCTGCGGTGGACGAGTGGATTCGGCGCTCGGAGGAGACGTGGGACGCTGCCCATGTCCATCTGCAGCGTGCCATCCGTCAACAAAAGGCGAGCGCCCGATCGCCACCGCAGTGAGGGACCGGTGTACGCACCGGGAGATCGAGTCTGGCTCTCGACTCGAAACCTGCCCCTCCGCCTGCCCTGCCGGAAGCTGGGTCGGCGGTTTGTGGGGCCCTTCAAAGTCCTGAGAAGATTGAACGAGGTGTGTTACAGGTTACAACTGCCTATAGAGTACAAAAATATTAACCCCTCGTTCCATGTGTCTCTTCTCAGGCCGGTGGTAGCTGGCCCACTCCAAGAAGATGAGATAGGAGAGACCCCTCCGCCCCATTTGGACATCGAGGGGGCCCCGGCGTACAGGGTCCGGACCATCTTGGACTCGAGGCACCGGATGAGTGGTCTCCAGTATCTCGTGGAGTGGGAGGGGTACGGTCCGGAGGAACGGTGCTGGGTGCCCAGGAGGGACATCCTCGATCCATCCCTCCTGACTGAGTTCCACCGTGGGCATCCCACGCGCCCGGGTCCGCGTCCTCCTGGCCGTCCCCGAGGCCGGGGTCGGCGCACGGCTGGAGCCGCGCGTCAAGGGGGGGGGTACTGTCACGGATTCTGTCGAGACTGCTCCTCCTCCTGGTTCGGGCAGGCTTCGGCGTTCGCCGTCCCCGGAGTACTAGCTGCCACCGCTCTATGTTTCGTAGTGTGATTGCTTTTGTCTGTCTTTTACACCTGTGTCCATTTGTGTGTTGATTACTTGTCTTATAAGTTCCTTGTTTTGCATTAGTCTGATTGTGTGTTGTTATTTTCTGCCTGTCGTGCAGAGCTGCGTGTCTGCACTCTGTCTATGTTAGGGATTATTGTTTACGCGTGTTTGCGTAATTGCCTCGCCTCTGTCTGTTTTCGAGGTCGTGTTTTGTTTGTTGCTCTTTGGACTATTAAAGTCTTTTTGGACGTATCCTCTGTGTCCTGCACCTGACTCCTCCACCACATCCACATCGGAACTACTGACACTGTATGTCAGTCAGTCAGGTAGCTAGCTGCTGGCAGAGACTTCTATTGTAGTAACGTTGAATGGCTCTGACTAGTATTACTTAGCCAGCTAGAAGGATGATGTAAGAAGCTAACGTTAAAATGGAGACTACCCCAGCAGGAGCAAAAAAAAAGGCTACTAAGTTCTCATAACTTTGCTTTACAGAGAGTAGGCTACTGAGACAGACAGTGATGTGGCACTCAGTTGTGAGGCTGAGGCAGGCTGCAATGCATGCAGGAGGAAGCAGAGGAGACAGAGAAAGAGAGAGAAAGAAAGCAGAGAGAGCGGTTCCCAAAGCTTGGGGTCCGGGCCCCATGTGAGATTCCCTGAGAAAATCTGTAATAATCTTATCAAACAAGTTAGGAACAACAAAAAAAAGATTTGTTTCAATATGAACATCTCGACATGGCCTATCTTCCCTATAGGCCTACATTCAAATGCAATCAAAATGCAAACAATACAGTTCTAAAAATGTCATACATTTTGTTTATAGTGGTGGTTGTTCTTCTTATCGATTACCCACCTTTTTTTACCACTACATCACTGACATTAAGTAATATTCTAATAATCAATGTTAACGTGTTAATACGGTCATCTGTGTGCTCCATTGATGTCTGTTTGTGCGGAGCTTGATTACTAATGCCTAGAAATACATGTAATTTGTGAAAAGAGATATCTATGTAAAGAGTTGATGATGTTATGCAATTCATAATTTCAACTGATTGAACAGTCGCCGATGCTACGTGTCACTGAGTACGGTTACATACACACAATAATACGTGATGTAGTGGTAAAAAAACATGGATAGTCAAATTAATATAATACAGTAGTTCGATTAAAACGTTTACATGCTTTGCAAGAAGAACGATTTCCCTAATAATCCTGTTTACATGGACTCATCTGAAATCAGGCTACCTGAAGGCACTCTGATAAATGCAGAAAATCACTAGTTTTACCACAGCAATCATGTTATTTTTGGGAAGCATATTTGATTCTGAGTTCGGACATTATAACGTTTGTATGTGAAAACTACTTCTAAGACGCATACATTCAGTTGTTCTGAATTTACTTCACTCACGCTAAAGAGGGAGGCTCGCTCAGCTGGTGCTAGCACATGCGCAGATCAAATCCACAGCTGGAACGCCGATTAAGGTGTTCAAAAGATTGCTCAGAAAACCATGTGTTTTAAAGGGGAATGGAAACACTTTAGGAAGTAAATCTAAGCAAAGATTTTTATTCAATCCACTAATACTAAACATGTGCATTTAACATAAAAACTCAATATTTAGTATTTTGATCGTCGACAAGGTTTATTTGAGCTATGGTCAGCGCCATTTTAAATTGCCATAGTAACGACTGACGCCAGTACATCACTGGCAGGAATCAGCAAATTGTCTGTGGTATTGAGGTTTCACGCGGAGAGTGAATCGAAGAGAGTGAGGTTAGGTGTGGACAACGAAGATGGCAACAACAAGTAGTAATTCAAACATGAATTGTATAGCACCAGGCTGTAGGAATTGGCTCCAAAAAATTCCTCGGTAAGCTACCATCGGCTGCCCAAGGACTCAAAACTTTTGAAGAAGTGGTTCCATGTCCTGAAGAGGAAGGATGTGTCAGCTCGAGCTAGCAGGATCTGCAGCCAGCATTTCACGGAGGAAGACTTTGCGATGAAGGGCACTTTCGATGCGGCAACCGGGAGTTTCCGAATGGAAAGGAGTCATAGGCCTACTTTGAAGCCCTCTGCTTGCCCCTCCATTTTCCATTTTGAGGGTTATGGTGTAGGGGTTACCGACCGACAATCATCAACATCGCTGACTTCGGAGTCAAGCAAAACCAGACTGAATGGAGGAGGCAACGCGAGGCAATGGAGCCTGAGATAACATTAACCGGTCATGAGTCATGACTGTTGTTGACTAGGCTATTGTTAGACACTGGACAACTTTGTTGCAACTCTAATTGAAGGTAACTAGCTAATTGTGTCTGAAGTGTTTTGTGTAACACCCCCCAGCAACTAACGTTAGCAAGTAACTCAACTGCAACTAAAATTGCAACACAGATTCTCTGTGTAGCCCAGGGCCTGTTATTAGGTAGTTACTGTAGCTAGCTTCCACCTCAGATAGTCAAGTACTGTAATACATTTTGTTAACAGTTTTTTGGGGGGAATGTTTTGTTAGCTCCACCTTTTTTAGCTAGACTGAAGTTGACATAGCTAATGTTTGCTGAAAAATAAATGTCTCTGTATTTGCTGTGTGTGTGTGTGTGTTGACATAGCATACAAGACAGGTAGCTTGTTAACGCCAACTGATATGTTTGGGTTCAGTTGTCTTAACAAAATATTTGTTTTCAGGATGACATCTTTATCCCTGAAAAGGTGTTCATCCTGAAGGAGACTGTGCAGGAGGAGGCAGAGGAGGTACAAGCAAATCCATGTTATTTCTAAGGCTATTGTTTATTTCAAGACACAATCTGTCATCCCTGAGGCCATTTTGGATATAAAATGGACAATATACAGTATATGCAGTGATTCTTGAATATACCTATAGCCTAATAGATACCTTAATTGTTTTCTACCAACAGGAAATAATGGTTAGTGCAGCATGCCAAACTGACCCCTGGGTGCCAGACTGTTCCTGTGCTGGGTGGAGAAGAGGTCATCACTAAAGAGCTCGAGGCCCAGCTAGATTGCGCTCACAACAATCAGTATACAACCAAGTCCTGCCCCTATACGCCACAGATTGAGCTGACGGAGAGTGAGATCAGTGAAGACCAGAACTCGCTGTATGAGCCTGAGAGCTCAGAATCACAATAAAGCGAGCCAAGATTTACTATCGAAGAGAGTGTGCAAGATCCGAAATACATAGTCTCTGATAGCAAGCTGAAGGAGTTGTTCAATGTCTGCCATGAGCCAGGATGTCGGTCAGGTGTCATCAGTTCATCCCTGAAAACGGCTCCCACTCCACTTTTGTGGAAACATGTCACTTCCTCAGCCTGGTGTCCATGTCACTGCGACAGTTCGCAAACCAACAGCGCATCTACATTGTGCCAGATGTTAACTACATGTGGACCCAGCACACGGTCATTTTGGCTACAATTGGTGACAGTCCACTAATTGTATCTGGAGACGCACAGTGTGATTCGCCAGGTCATTGTGCCTCCTTTGGCACTTACACCATCCTGGACTCTGCTTCCCACCTGATCCTCGCCCAGGAGACTGGGCATGTGACTGAAGTGAAGAACAGCTACTGGTTGGAGACGGAGGGATTAGAGAAATGCCTGCAACACATTGAGGTAAGCTATAGCCTAACCTACATTTTGTAGCTAGCCTAAGGGTTGTAAGTGCGTATTTGGTGGATGTATGAAGAGGATGTAGGTACCTTTAGGATCATTTTACAATAATTATTACTAACAGGCCCATGGATGCAGTATTGAAACCCTGGCCACTGACAGGCATCCAAGTGTGAGGGTGCACTTGAGGGACTCACATGCTGATATCTGGCATGAGTATGATCTGTGGTACATTGCCAAAGGTGTGAGGAAACCGCTGAACACATCGTCAGCAGCTTTCTAGGCAGTGAGGAAAATCGTCCTCAACCCGAGATTGTTGAAGGATCTCAAGAAGGTAAAAAAAACGTACAAACTACACTACCGTTCAAAAGTTTGGGGTCACTTAGAAATGTCCTTGTTTTCAAAAGAAAAGCATTTTTTTTGTCCATTATTGCTTCTTTAATCAGCACAACAGTTTTCAGCTGTGCTAACATAATTGCAAAATGGTTTTCTAATGATCAATTAGCCTTTTAAAATTATGATAAACTTGGATTAGCAAACACAACGTGCCATTGGAACACAGGACTGATGGTTGCTGATAATGGGCCTCTGTACGCCTATGTAGATATTCCATTAAAAATCAGCCTTTTCCAGCTACAATAGCCATTTACAACATTAACAATGTCTACACTGTATTTCTGATCAATTTGATGTTATTTTAATGGGCAAAAAAATTGCTTTTCTTTCAAAAAACAAGGACACTTCTAAGTGACCCCAAACTTTTGAACGGTAGTGTATTTCTGTACATATACTGCAACATTTTGAGTGAATTAATAAGCACATTTTTCAAAACCTTTTTTTTTTTTTTTGTGCATTTTGTGAATAACTACAACCAATTGATTTAATAAAATCAGTAACAGTATAATTGTAGTAGCCTACTTATTAATCTCTAGTTACATTAATTAGATATTTTATTTTGTAGGTGACGAAGTGTGTTCAGACAGGTGAACTCGAGAGTGTACATGCCCTGTACACTAAAAACGTGCCCAAGAGGAACTAGTTTGGCCAGCAAGGGATGGTCGTAAGACTCCAAGTGGCTGCCTTGGACCACAATTATTCGGTGGACAGACAGCAGGCTACAACAAAGGAGGGAGTGCTCCGTTTCAAACAAGAGTTCTCCAAGGCTACAAGGGCGTTTGTGATGTTTCCGGTCTGAGCTCCTGCACGGCATTGTTGACCGCTGTGCCAATGGTAAGTGTATTATATTATTTCAGATGTAGACATATAGAGAGAAATTACCTAAAATGATTTCTGTTACTTATATCTGACTCTAGGACCATCCCAGCAGACTCTCCTGAGTGCCCAAAGAGAGAGAGTGGAGGTCACTTTGGGGGAGCGGGCTGGTGTTCCGAAAATGGAGAAGGAGCAGGCCATTCAACAGCGAATTCAATGATATACACCCATCCATAAAGGGAATCGGAGTGGAATTGTTTTTCCACAGATTTTTTTACCTGTTTCAACGAAAGTGCTACCTTGTCCCAGACCTGCTGTTTCGACTCTCTCTCTCCCGGACCTGCTGTCTCGACCTATGAATGCTCAGCTATGAAAAGCCAACTGACATTTGCTCCTGAGGTGTTGAACTATTGCACCCTCTATAACCACTGTGGTTATTATTTTGATATAAAAAGGCCTTTGTAAAATACATTTGATTTATTGATTGTTTGCTGTGCTGCATATTCACTAACTGTCTGAGTGATGTGACATTTTTATAGTATCTGTAACATATTTTGGTGTGTATTTAATCTGCAACTTAACTTCTTAAAGTGGCAATCAGCAGTGGAAACAATAAAACGTGTATTTCCTGCTCCTCTTTCAGTAAAAAGCTGAGGGATGGGGCTGGAGAAATGTAACCACTCGCAAAATGCATAGACAGACCTATAGATGCAAGGACTGACCATCCATGATATCAAAATTATAGTTTCAACCATGTTTTGAGGCTATATTGTGTTTGTTTACATTTTCTTTGTTTACAAACGTTGGCGTAAAACAAGCTTATATTTGGGGTTCTGGTAGGGTACGACAGTTGAACTAAGTTCATGAGGTATTTAGAAGTTAGATTCTTCAAGAATCAATGGTTGCACATCATTAATTTATAAGTGCAAAAATGGATGTAGCAACTGCTGATTGCCCCTTTAAGGTATGCTACTGTTTGTCTATTGATCTTGTGCATGAGGCAAAGACTTGCAATCACAAACCTTTCATATCCTCTTCTTGTTTCATTGGAACTTGTAAAAACACCTTAATAACCCTGTAATTGACTATGCATTTTGTAATCCTGTTTCTATGATCTGTTTCCACTACCATGTACCCAGTTCGCTTTGGATAAAGGCGTCAGCTAAATGGCATATGTTATCAAATTCTCCTTCGACTCTGCCAACTAGCTGTCCAGTGTAGTTACCATTCCTTTCCAATAGATGGCAGCCAAAGCTAGTTGAAGTCACTACTCTAGCAACAGGGACTCGGGGTTAGTGCGTGTTGAAAGTAGTTTTATCTTCAAGGCAAGTTTATCTGGTTACGCTTGAAACTGTTGTTATAGTGGACAAGCTAACTAATACTATTTTTACATAAGGCGCAGGTATCGGGCCTATGTGTTGAATTTTTTTACAACATGCTCGATTTACTAAATGAACTGGTTTTATTCAAACCCTATGTAAATGCCACTTGCTACTGGGTATGCGCTCCTTATGGAAGAAACGACACACCGTACACCTTGTCCCATTCTCCCTTGTGCCCATAGGGTGAACTGGCAGCCTGCATGCTCTGCAAACAAAATCATAAGAAAAGTTAGTCTGATACCGAAACTAAATCACAATGCATTTATAATGAGCACGCCCCATTATTTGTTAGAATGAGATTTAATTAATCATGATGCTGTCTGCGATTCGAACTCCGGTCGTCGAATCAAAAGGTGAGTGTGTTACCATCTCGCCAAACAAAGCTTGTGTTTAACAGCGTTATAGGTTACTGAATATATATATGGAGCACTTACCCACTATTTATGAGAACTTTAAATAATTTATAATCAAGCAAAAATTCAGCAATTATTTAACTGGCTGCTGACTGGTCCAGTAACCTCTTCTGCCAGGAAGTCCTTCATAAGGATTAGTGGCACGTCCAATACATCGCCAGACTGACAGGAACCTCTGACTGGATGTAATACCGGCATCATCAACTGGGATTTTGTGCTGTATCATCACAATCTCTCCATAACACACACACTCATACTCTCTAGCCATTATCTGGCAGCATCCGCACTCACACCAGTTTGTGTCACCGCTACGCCAACCCTCTAGCTGAGGCGTTTCAGGCGGCATATCTGTGTTGTTACTGCTACGAGAACTCTTTGATCTGGGGCAACAATCGGCTCAAACATGAACAGCTTCAGTAGGTTTATTGGCTCCCAAATTAAGGTTATTTCATTCTCTTTTATAAACTAATTCTCAGACTCGGAGCTACTCGGTAAATTCAGCCATTTTTGGGAGTTCCAAACTTTTCTCTCCTGCCAGTGCCGCAACAATGCCAATATGGCTATTTACAGTTACAGTTAGCTGGGGTTCTAAATCCTAGTGTTTCCATTCCGCTTTAATAGGTGTATGTTTACTTCGATCTTGACCTTACACCGATTAAGATAAACAGAATACGATATTTACATGACTATTGCATAATCTGCCTACTGCCATAATCAATTTTATATCGGGGGAAATGACATTTGTGTATCTGTAACTTTCTCACTCATCATTATTCACAATTCAGTCAGGATTATCCGTAATCATGGTAGCGTCCACATGACTGACACATTTCCGAAGTGCTGCAAGGGAGTTTTGAGGTGGTCTCTGCATTGGTCTCATCTGATCCACTTTGAGCCAGTGGAGGGTCAGCGCGTTGGGCAGTTTGGAGGCTATCCGAGTGCGGTAGGTCATCCTCAGGTGAGAAGAGTTGTTCTATAGTAACTGAATCAGGGAAGTTTGGTGACATTTGGTCAAGCATGACAGGAGAACATTGCACAGCTGTGGAACCTGACTGGGCTTTTCCTTTGTCTGATATGGTCGATGCCTTTGTAGCAGAGGCGGAGTGCTGACCGCGTAGAGAGAGATGAGCTTCCGTTTGCTCGAGCTGGGTGGTATGACAACTCGTCAGCATTGGCATGTTTTATTCCTTCCCTGTGTTTGACCACGTAGTTGTAGACATCGTAGTTGTAGACAGGCTCTCCGCCCTGTAGGGTCGTTGTCCAGTGGGATCTTTCTGAGCCGCACGAGTGGTTTGTCATCAGTTATGACTAGGGCTGGAACGATACCAGTATCGCAATACTTTTTCCATGCCAAAAATGAAAACACGAAGCAGACCAACTCTTTGGTCCTTTAAATTCAAATTTTTGACACGCTCTACATTTCTGGGGTCTGGTCTCAAGACCTGAGCAGACACAATATGACCTAGAAATGTCACTTGGCTCTGAGCAAAGGTGCATTTTGACACCTTCAGCTTCAAACCTGCCAATCTGAATCTCTGGAAAAATTATTTCAGGTGCTGAAGATGTTATTTGAAGTTCCTGCTGAACACAATAACATCATCCAGGTAAATGAGACAGTGGTTCCAGTGACAATCACGGAGGACAAGTTCTATTAGGCGCTGGAATGTCGGCGATGCGTTGGATAAGCCCATTGGCATGACTTTAAACTGGTAGACTCCACATCCTGTGTTAAAGGCCGTCTTTTCCCGGTCTGTAGAAGCCCTGAGAACCTGCCAACAAACACTGGATAGATCCACCGTACTCAAAATACGTGTTTCCGAGCGACTCAACAGTGTCGTCCACTCGAGGCAGGGGATGGGAGTCGCGTAGTGTTAGAGCATCCATTTTTCTGTAATCGACAGAATCTGTATCTTCCATCTTTCTTTCTGACCATAACCACAGGAGAAGAGCAGGGGCTGTGACCTGGTTCAATCAGATCCTCTTCAAGCAACTGATCAACATTCTTGTCAATCATTGCACGTACAGTAGGTTGTAAGCAGGTTGTCGAATCGGTGCAGCGTCTCCCGTCCGGATATGATGTTCGATTAGCTCAGTGCGACCGTAATCCATGTTGTGTTTGCTGAAAATATCACCCTAACCTTTAATCATGTCGCGTAGCTGCGATTGCTTTTCAGGGGACAGGTTGGAGTCACTGAGGTCGATGTCTGGGTGTGTGGTTGGTTCTCCGGTTGTTGAGTCGATGGATATCTCCATCACATCATAGCTACTCTCTGGAAGACATACAGGATATACATCACCCCCTTTAGTTCCCCCTTCTAACACTAAGTCTGTGGATGTGGGGTTGAGTACTCTGGCAATAATCTGGCCTTACTCAATGTTGCTTAGGGTCCTAGCCAAAATGAGACCTGAGGCTAACTCAACACATGGCCCCAGATGTCTCACAAAGCCGCCAGGGATAGTGTCACTGGTATGAACATGTTAGAGGGCAACAATGTCTCTTTCTGTCATGGCGCCAACAGTAATGTCAGATATGACATGCCGTCAAGAACTCCAACATGAATTGCATACAACATGAATCTCCTGCTGAACTGTAACTTTGCCAATTCTCAAGGAAATGCTAAGGGTGCCTAAGGTGTCTAAATAGTCCCCTGTCACAGACTTAAGAATAATACAATTATTTGACAATGCTTTAATTCACAGTGTGGAGATAGACATACCCAGGTCCTCACTGATAACAGAGGTGGCTGACCCAGTGTCTAGAAATGCTTGTGTCTCATGGGCTTCGAGTGTTGTCTGTATATAAGCGGTTGGTGTCTGATTTAGCTTCACTGGAAGCTGAAGGCAGAATCTGGGCATTGTTTGAGGGGTGAGCTGACACTTGATCCATGGTACCAACTAGTACTCGTTTCCCTGGTCTTGAGTACATAAATCATCAGAGTGGATGCCCTCCTTTTTGGGCCATCTCCTGTTGTTGTTGTTGTTGTTGTTGTCGTAGTGTCTGTGTGTGCCCCTACCCCTCTTTGTTGACATATTGATGGGTGTATCCAGGGCTTGGAGGTCTGTTGTAGCCATAGCTGCTGTAGGCCCGTCCACCATTGTTAAAACCTCCACCGGGAGAGGGAGAGCACAGTCTGTAGCCTTGGGAAGGTTTACCATAGCCATAACGCTGTCCACCATAGCTATCACATTGCCCATATGGTTGGGGTGAGTAACGTTGTTGTATGTACCTAGGGCGGCTAGGTGAGCGTTTCCTCTGATGAGACAAGCTGTAGTCTGGAGTAGGTGAGCAACATACTCTGCCTGCGGAGTAAGGAGAAACCTGTCAACTTGGACTGCCTTTTGAATCATGGTGTGGATAATCCTGCCCCTGTCTTTGCATTGACAATCCCCGTTTCATCACCTGTTGTTCTTCACGTAGTCCGGAAAAGTCACTTCGCAGTGCTTTCATGTCGGTTGTAAGGTCCTTTATTATTTTGATGAGCCGTTCATCACATTAAGTGGTGGGTGTGGTTGCAGCATCTGAAGCCTGGCACAAGGGGTTAGATGTGGCAGACATGTTAACCATTAGACGTGGGGAGTTCAAATGCATTTCCTCCTGTGCTCTCTCCCATTGGCTAGCATTTACAAGTGCCTGTTCCAGAGTAGCAGCCACATGCTCATGGCACTTAGCCTGAAGCACCGGGACCAGTCCATCTTCAAAACGTCTAAAATGTTCCATTTGGATGGCAGCATAATTGTAGCCTGGAAAAGCTTCCTGTGTTAAGACGTGTGATTTCAGCTGCATACACCTCTAGTGCTTATCTTGGGAGTCTGGGCCTAGCATTAACAAAACTCTGAAAAAGAGCTTAGTATTGCTTTCCACCAAAAATATCACTCAACTTTTCCAATAGTTTTTCCATAGTCCAATTGAATTGCCTGTGGCAGAGAAATCCATCAAGACAGTGCATCATCACTCAGTTTGGTTGGAAGACTTATGGCTAAACAATTGTCTGTTGTGCCAGCACAAGCTTTGACAGCTAATTCCCAAAAGTTTTTTCCTTTGAGTAAAACTCTCCTTGTCCTTTCCATCACCATGAAATGGTGGGGGCAGATCCACTTTGTAATGTATCACTTTGTTAACAGTGGGACGCGCCAGGCACCAGGCAGTACTCACAGAGGCTCCAGTGGTTTCCTCTCGCCCCTCGGGTCCTCTCAGTGGTGCAACGACGTCCTCACGCACCTCCTCAGAGTCCGACATTCTCGTTTTAGCTGTTTAGACCGTTTGTTATTCCACTCACTTGTAGTTGTATAGTCCGTTCGTTAGTCCGTTTAGTTGTATTGTTCTTGGTCATGAATAGCAAGCTTCACAGCAGAGACTCATTCATTCACAGTCCGTATGCTAGCTAGCTAACTAGGTCAATGCTGTGGTAGGTAGCTATAAAGTCCGTACTTCCTAACAGAAACTGAAAAATGCTGTTCCCCAGCCGCTGTCACCAATTATGTAAGGCGTGGATATAAAGATGAGCCGAACAACTTCTGTCTTCAATGATTAATATTTAATTTCCAACTGCTAGTTCCACATAAAACATGTCATACATCAAAATGCTAGTTCAAAGACAACCCGGGAACATGCATGAACCCTAATAACCTTTTCCCAAGATAAGTATTCTATAAAATGATTACACCCTCTCCTGGCAAGGAGACATTAACCATAAAATATTTTCTACATATGGATAACATGGTTTCATGGTTGGCCTATCAAAACATGGAATTTTAAATGCTCCGGAATTGAGAATATTGGTAGCCTATATCCAGAGACCAAAAAGTTGAACAGGTAAACACATTTAAAATTTGCAGGAGGGGGAATTGCACTAAATCAAACGATTAATTAACAATATTTCACAATATCACTGTATAGTTATATCGACTTCAACACACACTGTCCCTTCACTCAAACATTATCACTATATTACCAATAACAATATCATTGTGAAGGTTGATCTACTTCATTGTACACCTCAACACACACTCTACAATGTCTCTTCAGTAATACAGTCATGTAACCGGACAGACCCAAGCCTGGGTTTGCCATACAGACAGATTGGTCCTAGATCAGTGTTGTGACACTCAGGAGGACAGAGAGCAGCAGGGTCACCAGGGAGCCAATCTGACCCGGGGCTCCACTCACTCTCTCTGGTATTGGAATCCACATATCTGATGAGAAATCAAAACAGATCAGAGATCAGTTAGTCCAAAAAAGAATTATGCTGAACAAAGAAGTAATAATAATAATAAATGTAATTTGTATAGTGCTTTTCATTAAAGAAAATACAAAATTATATAGAATAAAAACAAATACAATTAGAATCAAGGCAGGTAAAATAGCGATAGTGAGCTAGGTGCTAAATACATTTAAGATTGGGACCAGGACTATGAAAAAGACAGTGGGTTTTAAGGCCCGTTTTAAAAGTTCTGAGTGATGGAGAGACTCTCAGAGTTGGGTGAGGATCTGGGTAATGTGGTCTGACTTCTTGGTCCTGGTCAGGACCCTGGCAGCACTGTTCTTGATTAGTTGGAGCCTATGTAATAATTTAGCCTGGGGGCACCCAAACAGCGCATTGCCGTAGTCGATCCGAGAGAAGATGTAGGTGTGGATGAGTTTCTCTGCATCTGGCTGGGAGAGTGATGGTATGACCCGGGCAATGTTTTTAAAATGGAAAAATTATGTTTTACATATTTGTTTTATGTGTACATCGAAGGACAGAGAATGATCCAACTTGACTCCTAGGTTGGAGATGACAGAGGACAGGTGGCTGGCCTGGCCGTTGATTGTAGGGGAGATGTTTCCAGCCCTGGTGACCTGTTTGGGTGTCCCAATAAGCATAGCCTCAGTCTTGCTACTGTTCAACTGGAGGAAGTTCTCTTTCATCCAGGCCCTGATCTCCTCTAGGCAGCTGCTGAGTCTTGCTAGGGCAGAGATGGTGTCCGGTTTTGTGTTAATGTAAACCTGGTTTCGTCAGTGTAACAGTGGAAGTTGATGTTATAATATCTGAGTGTGTGTGAAGTTTCCTCAGGTTGCGGAATTGAATGGTCCTCTTTGGGCGGTAGAGAGGAGTTGGAGCGGTCAGAGACAGTGTTACAGCATTGTGGTCAGAGACGCCTAGCTCAATGACATCCAAGTCAGAGGCAGGGACATCGCCAGTGATAATGAGGTCCAATGTGTGTCCACGGTTGTGGGTAGGAACATTTACATGTTGCACAACGTTTAGACAGTCCAGCAAGTTAAGGAAGTCAGCAGCCACAGAGCGCTCGAGTCAACATGGATGTTAAAGTCAATTCAGTCAGATCAGGGGTAAACAAAATGTAGTTGTCTACATTTAAAAGCAAGGCACTCATAAGACTGAAAATCAGCAACAGTCAGTGGGTTTAAAATAAAGCAGTCTTTGTATAAAACAGCAAGGCCTCCACTGCAGCCATGGCTGCACGCCTTTTCAATGTATTTGTATCCAGGCGAGGCTGTTTCATTAAGAGGGTAAAAGTCACCCTCTCTGAGCCATGTTTTGTTAGGTAGATCATGTCAAAGTCATTGTCATACAGAGGAGATGTGTTCGTTAAGGGTTGTAGATTGTAGAGTGCAAGGTGGAAACAGATCCATTGCATTTTGGTTGGTCCACTGTGGTCTGTATGGATTGTATTGGCTTGGAGTGGGTGACATCAATTGCCTGAGGGTCAGCCTGCAGAATTGGCAAGTGATCTTTATTGTCCAACTCCAGTGTGCATGCTGTACTGCTTGCACTGTGAGTGCACACTATAGACTTGAACTTGCTGATCAGTGTCCTATGGCCTTGTCGTCCTCGCCGTCTGCATGTTTTCCGTAGGATTCCGTATTGCATAAGGTTGTTCTTGAGCTCCTTGCACAGAGTTGTTTTAATCTGTTCAAAACTTCTGAGGAATCCTTGTGTGTAATGGAGGAAAGTTGCTGCCATTTCTTAATATTTGATCCTGCCTTCGGTCCAGGAGATGAGATAATCAGATGAGAAGAGATGCAAGGAAGATCTAGGCTGGTTTTCGAATCCAAACGATTAGCTAGTTGATTGGAGAAGTAGGCTAATATCTTGTCTAGTTTAACGTTTTCGGGTTTAGATAACTACATTTTTTATTTCAGAACTTGATTAGCTTTCAAATTAATAAAAAGTTGATCATAATAATGCACATAAAAAACACTTAAAACAAATAATTATAGATACATTCACAGGAGTAAACTACCAAGGATGCCACTAGACACCATGGCAACCCTGGAAGCACATGTAATACGTAAGGGATACACGCCGACCTTCTGTACATTACCTTGGAAATAGTGGTTGACACATCGGGAAGAGGCGGAGTCAGTCCCTTTGTGAAGTTAATTTTTCCAAGGTAATGTACAGAACGGAGGCGTTTATCCCACTTATACCACAGTTACCAAAGAAATGTCTCTGCAAAAACAAATCAATTGCTAGCTAGCTAGCTAGCTAAGTTTTTATTTCTTGGACTTGCGATTATCCAATTTCGGTTTGTGTGGTTGTTGGTTTAGCTTTCAGTAACTTTATAGCAAGTACGGTCTGCATGTATAGACGCATATTGCGTCATGATTGCAAGGTGTCCAGATATATTTTCCAACTGTCCCAATATATTTTCTAACTGTCCCGTTATCTGGTTTTAATGTCTATTCTAGAATGCCCTTCTAGCCAATCAGAAACGAGTATTCAACAATGCTGTGGTATGTTATTTTCAATTTATGCAATTGGTACGGTATATCATATTGTGTATCCTGTTTAAAATATTAAATAGTGGTATTTTAAGGCCATAATTACACAGTGATAAATATTACCTCTGTCTCTTCCGTTCAAAACCAGAGGTCCCATGGAAATGGCAGCGTTGTCATGGAAGGACACATCCCTGCGTCCTCTGTGGTGGTATCCAGGGTAGCAGTGCTGCAGGACACAGAAACAAGACGGCAGACTGTTTTACCATGTTTAGGCTATGGACTACTAGAGTTTCCTCCAAATGACTACTGTTTGTAAACAAGTGAAACTTATGTAGGATGATTCCATAACATATTTTTACATTTAGCTATTTGCAAGCGGTTGTCTTGGCTTTTGACATTAACTCACAAATGTGAGATGATTATCTAGGTGAGATGTACACAACTTCAGCCGATGTTGGAGAAAAATGTCAAAGAAGTTCAATAAAAGTGCATTGTTATAAAAAAATATATATTTTCCGCATCAACAGGATGCTTGACTTCTGGTGTGTGTGGAGGGCAGACCTGGGTAAATTTTAAAATAATTTAGTTGCAATTTAAAGGGGCAATCTGCAGTTGCTACATCCATTTTAGGATTTATAAATTCATGATATGTACCCATTGATTCTTGACGAATATTACTTATTAATGCCTCATGAGCTTAGTTCAACTGTTGTACCCCATCAGAACCCCAAAATATAAGTTAGTTTTACACACATTTTTGTAAATAAATTAAATGTAAAAAAAAAACACTGTATAGCCTCAAAATATGGTTAGAAATATACTTTTTATATCATGGATGGTCAGTACTTGCATCCATTGCTCTGTTTATGAATTTGAGAGTGTTTACATTTCTCCAGCCCCATCCCTCAGCTTTTTATCGAAACAGTGGCGGAGAAAACACTGTTATTGTTTCAACTGCGGATTGCCGCTTTAAGGTTAAGCTTTGAGCTTGTCTGGTACAATGGAATGGTCCAAAAAGAGCAAAACACACCCATCTGGCACTCCAGACAGGCTCAATCAAACGCTCAAAGTATTTAAAAGTAAACAAATACTCTTTTAACCCTGGGACGTGTTTCATTTGTGCCTTACACAATGTTTTCAAACGTTTTGCAAAGGAAATTAACGTTAAATTAACATGGCCCAGGTTTGTTGGGAAGGGGAGGAGACTCACAGTGGTGCAGTCGTTGAGGTGCAGCAGACACAGGTGGACCTGGCAGTGCAAGAAGACGCTGGAGGAGTTCCTGGTGAAGGTGAACATCCGGAAGGAGAAGTGGGCCGATGTGGAGACGCCATTTTGGATTAGCTCCACCGTGCTGTCCTCAGGGTTAGGGCACCTGGAGCAAACAAAGAACGGGAGGAAATGGGAGGGGGAAGTAAATGATAAGTTATGCTGTTATTTTCGCTTTCTAAATGAAATATCATTTTGGTGATTACATGTGATTACATTAGGATGGTTTAACAGTCAAGCAATTATCAATATGTCAACTACAGTGGGGGAAAAAAGTATTTAGTCAGCCACCAATTGTGCAAGTTCTCCCAAAAGATGAGAGAGGCCTATAATTTTCATCATAGGTACACGTCAACTATGACAGACAAATTGAGAATTTCTTTTCCAGAAAATCACATTGTAGGATTTTTTATGAATTTATTAGCAAATTATGGTGGAAAATAAGTATTTGGTCACCTACAAACAAGCAAGATTTCTGGCTCTCACAGACCTGTAACTTCTTCTTTAAGAGGCTCCTCTGTCCTCCACTCGTTACCTGTATTAATGGCACCTGTTTGAACTTGTTATCAGTATAAAAGACACCTGTCCACAACCTCAAACAGTCACACTCCAAACTCCACTATGGCCAAGACCAAAGAGCTGTCAAAGGACACCAGAAACAACATTGTAGACCTGCACCAGGCTGGGAAGACTGAATCTGCAATAGGTAAGCAGCTTGGTTTGAAGAAATCAACTGTGGGAGCAATTATTAGGAAATGGAAGACATACAAGACCACTGATAATCTCCCTCGATCTGGGGCTCCACGCAAGATCTCACCCCGTGGGGTCAAAATGATCACAAGAACTGTGAGCAAAAATCCCAGAACCACACGGGGGGACCTAGTTAATGACCTGCAGAGAGCTGGGACCAAAGTAACAAAGCCTACCATCAGTAACACACTACGCCGCCAGGGACTCAAATCCTGCAGTGCCAGACGTGTCCCCCTGCTTAAGCCAGTACATGTCCAGGCTGAGTTGCATCCAAATAACACCATACCTACTGTGAAGCATGGGGGTGGAAACATCATGCTTTGGGGCTGTTTTTCTGCAAAGGGACCAGGACGACTGATCCGTGTAAAGGAAAGAATGAATCGTGAGATTTTGAGTGAAAACCTCCTTCCATCAGCAAGGGCATTGAAGATGAAACGTGGCTGGGTCTTTCAGCATGACAATGATCCCAAACACACCGCCCGGGCAACGAAGGAGTGGCTTCGTAAGAAGCATTTCAAGGTCCTGGAGTGGCCTAGCCAGTCTCCAGATCTCAACCCCATAGAAAATCTTTGGAGGGAGTTGAAAGTCCGTGTTGCCCAGCGACAGCCCCAAAACATCACTGCTCTAGAGGAGATCTGCATGGAGGAATGGGCCAAAATACCAGCAACAGTGTGTGAAAACCTTGTGAAGACTTACAGAAAACGTTTGACCTGTGTCATTGCCAACAAAGGGTATATAACAAAGTATTGAGAAACTTTTGTTATTGACCAAATACTTATTTTCCACCATAATTTGCAAATAAATTCATTAAAAATCCTACAATGTGATTTTCTGGAAAAATAATTCTCATTTTGTCTGTCATAGTTGACGTGTACCTATGATGAAAATTACAGGCCTCTCTCATCTTTTTAAGTGGGAGAACTTGCACAATTGGTGGCTGACTAAATACTTTTTTCCCCACTGTATTTTGTTCCATCAAGTGTTAAATAAATAACGTTTTAGTTGACCAGGAAATTACAACCTGTTTAACTGACAATGTTTTGTAGAATTCAGATTTTTCAGGACCCCTACTTCCAGTGGCTATGGCGCCACCATAAGGTAAAATATATTAACATTTTTGTTTTGTTTTTATCTTTTTTCAATGGTAATTGGTGACATATTTTATTTCAAACCTACACTTTCAAATGTCTTATTCCTAACATGGGGACAATTTGTGGCTCTGAACATGCTAACATTTCCCTGCTAAACATAATGTCTCCATACTCTCTAGCAATAAGATTCCAGCGGATGGCGTAGCTTGGGTCGTTCACAGGCGTGGCCCAACAGGAGTCCAGCACAGTGGAGATCTGACGACCGTCCACTCCGTCCACCTGCACGGCCACGTAGATCTGCTGGTCAATTTCCACGTTGATGTGAGAACCGGATAACGGGTAGCGGAAGCCGGCATCCTGGTACGGGATCATCCGGATTCGGTAGCGGCCCTTGCCAGAGGGAAGCTTCTTGGTCACAATGCTATGGAGCAGAAGAACAAAAGGTTATTTGAATAACTAGACAAGAATCGTGTTGAAGCAAAAAAAAATCCCATGCCTGAAACATAAGTCGATCTCAAACCGATTGTCTGAGGGGCCTAGTTAACCTCACCTTCCATGTAAAAAAGTCATGACCATCATGCTTTTCGGGAAAGAGTACATGTATTGTACATGTATTCAACTACACGTTTGATCTATTCCAGTACCCTTGCTTAGGCAAGTCTGAGAAGCTCAGTTCTGGTGACGTTTTAGAAGTACATTCTACTCCAAAAAATACTATATTTTTGGTTATGGAAAATATATTTCACAGCTGTTTAGATGGTACAATGATTCTCTACACAATGACTGCTTGTTTTGTCCCATAAACTTAAATTAGGCTAACTATTATAATTTTAGCAACCAGGAAATGGCGGAGTGACCTTTAAGCATCCTTGAAACTCTGGTTGTACCTGCATTTTTTAAATAAACGTGGTACCAATGGAAAGCTGGGTATATTAACAATGATATACTGTACTAGCACAGCCTCTTGTGCCTTAAATACTTCCTCCAGGTATTTTTAAAAAAGTTTTCTTGTTGAAAAGAGATTTCCTAAGTATAAATATAGTAAAGTTCACACACTAAAGTGTAAAAAAAATCTGTTTTGAGCAAAATAGTGTTTTTCTGACACAACTGCAAACTTCAAGGACTAGGGCATTCAAGGAGTTGGTCTGATGGTCAGATGTGATGTCATCAGCCTCCCCCTTGCTTGAGGAACAACTTGTGTCATGTCTGACCTGGACCACCTATTGATATGTGTCTTTTGTTAAGTAAATCAGGTGTTAATTGAGGTGAAAAGGAGACTGGAGGAGAACTTCAATGCTAAAATCAATTAAATTCCAGTCATCATAGGCTGTTTGAGAGGATGCTCTGACCTCTCCAGAGGGTTGAGATCCATGGTCATGGACAAGGACTGGGAGTGGGGGTACTCGCAGCAGAAGCGCAGGTTGAGGTGCCTCTCACGGCTGATGACCCCCATGACCCCTCCGTGGAGGTCCACCTCACCCTGGATGGAGTTCTGATAGATGAAGTGAGTACCATTGCTCTGCAGAGAGAAAAAAAAACTAAATAAGAAAATACAAATTTAATATTTGAAGAGTCTCATTCCAAAACGCTCTATAACCATTTTCTGAAATGTTGGTAAATTAGCTTTTATTGTTTAAAGAACTTATGAAAAAAAATTGTGTGTTTTTTCACTATCTAATCATGGCATGGGGTTGTTCAATGACAGACGTATTTGTTTGATATCTATCACTTGATGGTTTTGCAAAACGCTATATACAGTACAGTATCTGCCTCACTCTCAGAGAAATTAGTACTGCTAGGTTTTACACAGTAAAATGTAACAAATAACTAAATGTTTTATAAATAACTGTACAAATGACACATTTGTATCAGCAACATTAAAGACAAATCTATACAGTAATATGAGATCTGTATGTAAAACATTTACATTTGACATTTTAGTCATTTAGCAGATGTTCTTATTGTCACGATCGTCAGGGAGAGAAGTAGACCAATGCGCAGCGTGATGAACGAACATGTTACTTTATTATATTAAAGCACAAAACAATAAACGACTCGTGAAGTCCACGGTAACAATGACCGAACACGGAACAAAAAACCCACAAACACAAAGTGAAAAACAGACAGTTAAATATGGCTCCCAATCAGAGACAACCAGCCAACAGCTGACACTCGTTGCCTCTGATTGGGAGTCACTAAGGCAAACATAGAAAACGACAAACTAGAACCCCCAACATAGAAATAAACCACATAGAATGAACACACCCTGGCTCAACATATAGAGTCCCAGAGCCAGGGTGTGACAGTACCCCCCCCTAAAGGCGCGGACTGCGACCGCGCCTCAATAAGAGCAAAACAGGGTAGGGCTGGGTGGGCATACCTCCTCGGCGGCGGTTCTGGCTCCGGCCTTGCCCACCACCCTCCAATAAACCCCCCATAGCGCCCCTGGTCCGGTCCCGCTGGCTGGAGCTGACCTGGACGTAGCAGGAGCGGCTAGCTTCAGCTCCGTTGTGGAGCAGTTGAGCGGTACCTGATTTGGCACCGATGACCCAGGCACGGGTTGTGCCGGACTGACGACGCGCACCCCTGGCTTGGTGCGTGAGGCAGGAACTGACCGGACCGGGCTGACGATGCGCACCCCTGGCTTGGTGCGTGGAGCAGCAACGGGCCGGACCGGGCTGACGATGCGCACCCCTAGCCTGGTGCGTGGAGCTGGAACGGGCTTCACCGGACTGACGACTCGCACCCCTGGCTTGGTGCGTGGAGCCGGAACGGGCCTCACCGGACTGACGACTCGCACCCCTGGCTTGGTGCGTGGAGCCGGAACGGGCCTCACCGGACTGACGATTCGCACCCCTGGCTTGGTGCGAGTAGCAGGAACGGGCCTCACCGGACTGGCGACGCGCACCGTATACTTGGTGCGAGTGGCAGGAACAGGCCGGGCCGGGCTGGCGACGCGCACCGTATACTTGGTGCGTGGAGCAGGGACTGGCCGGACTGGGCTGGCGACGCACACCGTAGGCTTGGTGCGTGGAGCAGGGACAGGCCGAACCGGGCTGTGGAGACGGATAGGAGCCCTGGAGTGAAGAGCGGCCACAACCCGTCCTGGCTGAATGCCTACCCTCACACACTCTGTGTGAGGCATCCGCACAGGACGTACAGGGCGGTGTATCCGTAACCTGGTGGCCTCCAGAATCCGCCCCTCTTTTGCCTCCGTCAGCCCCGTCGTCCATGCCGTGTGCCCCCCCCTAACATTTTTTTGGGGTTGCCTCTCGTCAGTCTCACTCCATGGCCGGCGATCCTCCCATGTCCAGTCTGCCTGCTCCTGGACACGCTGCTTGGTCCTAGTATGGTGGGTTTTTCTGTCACGATCGTCAGGGAGAGAAGTAGACCAATGCGCAGCGTGATGAACGAACATGTTACTTTATTATATTAAAACACAAAACAATAAACGACTCGTGAAGTCCACGGTGACAATGACCGAACACGGAACAAAAAACCCACAAACACAAAGTGAAAAACAGACAGTTAAATATGGCTCCCAATCAGAGACAACCAGCCAACAGCTGACACTCGTTGCCTCTGATTGGGAGTCACTAAGGCAAACATAGAAAACGACAAACTAGAACCCCCAACATAGAAATAAACCACATAGAATGAACACACCCTGGCTCAACATATAGAGTCCCAGAGCCAGGGTGTGACACTTATGCTTTTATCCAGAGTGACTTACAGTTAGTGCATTGATCTTAAGATAGCTAGGTAGGTGAGACAACCACATATCACAGTAAAATATACAGTATACAGTACATATAAACATTCCATTCCAGCTAAATGGATATATAGCGTTTTGCACACACAAAAAAACATTTGAATACACGTAAAATCAATTAATAAAAAATCGGAGAACATTCATATTTAAACACACATGAAGGTACCCATATGCAATCATTTGTAGTGGAAAAACACAAATATAAAAAAATTGGTGGATATAGAATATTGGAAATAAAATCTTCACTTGATTGGCACCTACTGTATGTAAGAATTTCATAGCACATTCATAACCTACAGAATACTGCATTTATACAGTAAGAAGTCAACAACATTGCGACAATGAAAAGTTGACAAACATTTATAATATTAATCATTATTTGGACTATGGTCTGTATTTGTTGAGCCTTTTTGAGCATTGGGTTGTGTATGAAGTGCCACTATGAGACTACATAATCCAAGTGATAATGTCATGATTGAACTGTGAAAATACAGTACCGTAAGAGTCGTCCCGCAGAGTTCGTTGTCGTTGTCGAAGTGGAACTCCAGGCGTCCATCCCGGACAGAGCCGTTGCAAGTGGAGTCAGTGAGGTGCAGGACGTGGGGTGGAAAACCGGCCTCAAATAGCTGGCACCGGGACAGAGACATGATGCCTGAACTGTAGGAGCAAGACGTGACCGAATCTAAGGGCAGAGATGGACACGGATGAGGACACAAAGATAGAGGACACAAAGACCACAGATGAATCGCAAAAGTCTTTCCTCGGTTTCTCGTATCCTCTATCCTCATCCTTCCCTTTTTTAGAAAGAGGGAAGTTAATTTGCACAGGAGATGTGGGTTCGGACCACGTCGGTCACATTGGCGCAGTGCTAGGGGAGTCTTACCGTAGCTTTCGTTGTTGGGCCGATGGTGGTTCTCATCACAGAAACAGCCGTAGATGCCGTCCTGATCCCCACACCACTCATCATCAGTACAGTCCAGATCATCGCAGGGGTCCGACTCCGCTAGAGAGAGAGAGAGGGAGGGAGGGAGGGAAGGAAGGAGGGAGAGAGTGATGGAGAAAGAGAGAGGGGAGAGAGGGACAATATGGCAACAGTTACTACTACTGGGTTAACTAGATACAGTATGGACAGACATTTGGAAAAGAACACTAAGGCCTACTAACTGCCAATTTATCCATCTTTCCACTTAGACAAAATGCCCCCAAAGACACCCAGACACTCACCACACAGCAGACCCGCGCGCCATTCTGGGATATCAAGACCCAGGACGGAGCAGGCCGCCTCATAGGCCGCCACGGCGGAACACAGCATCCCATTGGCTGGAGTGTATAGGCAAAGGTCGTAGACACAGGAAGTGAAGTAGGGCTGGGGGTCAGAGTGCAGGTGGCAGGCGCTGAAGGGGCCGCTAGTGTTGGTGATGATGCTACACTGGTCACTGTATTCCACACTGAAGGGACAGTCGTCTCCTCCTCCTCTGTTATCAGAAGCCCCACATCTGGAAAAGGACACGTAGACGAGTTAGTTAGTTATTTACTTGGTGAGTGAGTGGCTACATTCCGATTCTGTACCCTTCTCCGACTAGTGTGAGGAATATGGTTGAAACTCCCTCCAGCCATGCTTGCACCAATCCAATGCTTTTAAATACATGAGGGCGAGTAAACGAGTGCACACTTCTGGAGTAGGGTAGAGAGTCGGAAGGCAGCCAGTGAGTGACTGAGGTCAGTGAGTGAGTGTATGAATAAGTATAGTACTTTATTATCTGTTAGGAAATAAGGAAATCATTGCAGGAGAATAACAGTCACTGTACTGTACAATCATCTAATCCCTTGTGTTTCCGTTATGGATAAAAGTATGTATTTTCATTCTGCTAATAACTTTGCTTCCGAATAATCTGCTTATGTTTTTTATGAAATTATACATACATACTATGGAATATTTTGAATAAACTGAATTTCAATAGAGGTTGTTTCCCCAGAAGCCTTAGTTGTTTCAAAGCCTGACAACAACAGCAGCTCACCCTGGCCGGCTAGTGTCTGCCTTCCAACCGTCACCAAAGTCGTTGTCACTCCGCGCCGGCGTGCCGTTGGGCAGGACTTTGTCATCTTCCGGGTCACCGTTGAGGTTGCCACACATCCCGCACACCGCACCGTGGTGGCTCTGGCCCAACCTGACCAGCAAGGTGCTCCGGCCGTCAAACTGGACCATCAGGTCACTGGAGTTGAGCATCACGAAGCCTCGCTCAGACACCACTCTGGCGACGGAGCCGATGGAGGAGGGGATAGCGACCTCGGTCCCGTCCACCTGACCGAGAGAAAAGGGGGGATGTCGGGAAGGCATTTGAGGTTATTGGAAAAGACCTCAGGCCTAGACTTGACTAGTTTGATAGATTGTTGACGACAAAGAGACCTCAAGAAGCTTTTGTACTTGTAATCAAGAAAATAAGTAATTATCGGTAGAGTGAACAATGCAAAAGCATGAGGGCAAAAACTTGTGGTTGAAGAAGGCTTGGCGACTACCATCTTAAAGGGCTTTATAATAAAAGTCTCATACCATTGCTAAAAACGGACAGATTTGCACCTGACTAGTCATATTTTCATCAACTATAAGTGTGTTATTTGGATTTTAGTGCATTTACCGTCACTCTCTTGCTCTGTCCAATGGAGACATGGGTCTCCTCCCCTCCATGGGACAGCCACACATCCACCAGCGACACAAACGAGACAAGATTGTTGCCACGGTGACGGTTGGTGGCCACCACACGGAACGTGAGGCCATTAATGGACTGGTTGGAACAGGTCCTGGCGATGTCATAGGAGCAGGTGCCCTGGAAATGGGCCACGGCCCCGTCAAAAGTGACGTAATGGGGGTCGCCCCAGACCGTGCAAGTGGACAAGGCATCGAAGCAGCCCAGGTGGCCATTTTTTATGGTGCACTCCTGGGTGGGGGTGCAGGATGTGGCAGAGCAGCGGAGGTCATTGGGGCCGTAGCACTCACAGTGTTGTGAGCAGCCTTGGGTCCAGAAAGACTCACTAACCTGAAGTACACAAAACAGTGTGGATGAGATGCAAAATATAGGCTACAGTACACCATGTTCATATAACAATGTCTCTACAGGTACACCTAGCTATTTAAAATTATAAAGGGATTAAATTAAAGATGAAAAACACTTGCATTGCATGTGCACAATTATTTACTTGATCTTGACTTCTGCTCAAATGGGAGAAAGTGCAGATGTAGTTGAGACACAATGAACTGAAAGACTGTTGTCTTATATTTCTGTAACTCAATATGCAGGCAGGAAATACTCAGATCCATCAAGAAAGTCGTTGCCGTGTCATCCTTGATCCTTACTCTACATACAACGCAGAGTGAAACCTGTTCCACAGGCATAAACTATGGGATGAGTAACTCACATCGTAGTAGAAGCCGTCGTACTGGCAGCCACAGCGCTCTACTGGGACACAGTGCCCCGCGCTCCTGAGGTAACCGTCGTCACAGAAACATCCCTCGGAGCAGCTCTGCTCGCAGCTGGCATCAATGCTGCTGACACACGTGTGCCCACAGTCTGTTCCACAAAGCTCATAGTGGCTATTTGCTGGACACTCAATACCTGCAAATGTAGAGAGAGAGAGAGAGAATGAGAAAATCACCTGGAGACTACGTAAAGTCATACAGTTGCAATCACTGAAAAGATTCCACACTGCGTGACGTTGGCATAACAATTGTTACAATGCGGGGTTAACTGCACCGTCTTAAGTGTTGAACTTATGTGATACTTTAAAATATGTGTGATATTTTATTGTCCCCAATGTACATGAGATAAATACCAGACGTTCTACACATTTGTTGATGTGAAAGCTTCACAACTTGCGACTTTGTTATTAAAACTTACGCGACTGTCTTGCAATGTTAGAATACAATCAAACTTGCAATTGTGCATGAAGTACATGCTTCAGAAAAAAACTTGAACACATAAAACTGTATGAGGCTTTTCACTCTACATAAAATTCAGAATGACGTGTATACAGTACTGTATGAGGTCCTGGGTCCTACCGTATTACCACAAAGGTTACACCACAGAATGTTAGTTTCTATCTACCAATCTAAAGTGAAGACAATTTGTCACTCACTGCAGGTGGTGTTCTGTCTCCAGGGGTAGATCCTGACGTTGGTTGACTGACAGGTGCTCACATAAGTCTGGATAG
The DNA here is from genome assembly GCF_020615455.1 of Coregonus clupeaformis. Lineage (NCBI taxonomy): Eukaryota > Metazoa > Chordata > Actinopteri > Salmoniformes > Salmonidae > Coregonus > Coregonus clupeaformis. The sequence goes on along the minus strand of NC_059192.1, from coordinate 32,309,660 downwards.
CCCTGCAAAGAACATCCTGCTCTCTGTTCCCCGACAGACACACGTCAAACACACAGTTGCTGAAGTAGGTCTCAGGGTCCACCTGGCCGTGGCAGAAGCTCAGGGGTCCGTCAACAGCCCTGATGACCTCACACCGGGTGCGGGCGGGACTTGGGTTGTGGCATTGTGGACAGGAGGCTCCGCAGCCATCGCTGCAGGTGTAGTTGCCCTCCACCTTCCAGGAATTCCCGAACTGGGAGGGAGTGGACGCCAACGTTCCGGAGGGGGTGAGGAAGTCATCGTTGCGATTGCCGTTAAAGTTTCCGCACAGGCCACACGTCATTCCACTGTTATAATGATAATAATGATACAGTGCATCACAGATACAAGAAATAACTGTTTAAAGCGGTTAAAAACTAACATTTCCATTGTTAGGTTTTATTATGTACTTTAGGCAGAGTTGGGGTCAATTTAGTTTTCTGAATTGAAAACTGAATTGACCACAACCCTGACTTAAGAATTTTAAACATCAATCTGTTTATAAGACAAATTATTTGTGCACTGATTGCAGAGATCATAATGGTTTTACATTCGACCCCACTACCACCGATATGTACCTAACACACACCTGTAGTTGGAGGGGACAGAGATAGACACCACACTCGAGCCGTCGTAACTGACACTCAGGCCGAAATCGGAGTTGACAAACGTGCGGAGTCCACTCGCGTAGATGGACACCCGTCCACCATGCAAGAGGATAGGCAGGTTGCTGGTCACGCCATCAATCTGAAAGACAATCAAAGTAATCTGTCTTTCGACCTGTTTTCTGTCCACCTCCATTGTTTACAATGTGGAAGAACAACAGCAATATTATTTCTCAATGTTGTTCATCATTATCTCTGCTATTTGTCGAATAGATGATGAATTTAATCAACAGAGATGTGGTAGATAACGTTTTGTATTCCCCATGGCCATGATAACACCTGAAGTGAATACCTATTAATTTCATCATGCCTTTGTTCAAGTATTTCTGTGGTAACAGGTTGCTAGTCTGGGTAAAAAGACATGGTACTCTTTAAAAAAAAGAAGATAACACTAAAAAATGGGCCGCAACTACGATATGTTTCAGTTCATAGTACTATCTTTTAAAAAAGCTAATGCGTTTCGGAAAAAGAGTACCACAAACTGAAAAATGTCATATGACCGTAGGCTTAGTCTTTATCAAAGCTCAAGTTTTTTTACCTTACCTGTACCACTCCACGCCTCTCCCTGGAGATGTGTACCCAGTGGCCCCACACATTGACAAACACCTCGGCTGTGATGGAAACTGTCAACCCGTTCCATGGCTCATTCCTGGCCTCCACCAGAAAATGCTGCAGCCCTCCCGTGGCATTACCACACAGGGTTGCTAGGACATAGCGGCAGGTGCCCTGGAAATCGAATAGCTCCCCATCAAATGTGAGGTAGTGGGGGTCTCCAGAGGCAGAGCAGGTGCCTTGGGGGTTGGGGTGGCAGCCGTACTCACCCCCCACCACATGGCAGGACTCCTGGGTGGTGCAGGCATATGGGGTGCAGCGGACTGCTCCAGTGGTGCCGTTACAGGTGCATAGGCTCTGGCACTCTTCGCCTTCCCAGAAGCGCTCACCGCCTTGGCGGTAACGTCCCTGGTGGTGGCATCCGCAGGCCACTGGCGGAACGCATTGATTGGCGCTGAGTAGGAAGCCATCGTTGCACTGGCATCCCTCCTGGCACGCAGTGACACAGAGGAAGGGGAAGGAGAGGCTAGGGCAGGAGGCGGGACAGGAAGTGCCACACAGCTCGTAGTGGCTGTTGGGGGGACAGGTTTGTTCTGAGGGGGGAAAAAAGTGGATTTCCTTGAAGAACCCTTTCACACACAACACTAACATAATACCATTAATAGGCTATAGCAATACATTAAAGCTGAAACATATCATGATTGCACACATGTATCATGGCTGAATCTCAAACTGAACACTTTGCCCCTAAGCCCTTTATTGATTGGCCACTTACTGTTGTGGACTATAGTGATCACTCGGTTCTGCAATTGTTTTGGCCATAATTTGCAATGAGACGATGCACACTCGACGTCCCAACTGCCACTTATCAATATTCCAAAATTCTAAAACCATTTGTGAGCATTGTCTTTGCTGTCTTGTAGCATGACTGAACATGTCTTGTAGCATGACTCACTTGCTATGAAACACGGGCACTGGGGACTTGTGGCAGACACAGATACTCCGATAGACAGTAAAAAAGTTGTAAAAACGACATCTCTTTACAGTGCGAGTACTGTATAACGTTTGCCAGAGATTTCATCAGCTGGTTTTAGCTTGTTGTAGCCTGCCTGCTGCTAGCTAGATTCATTGACAAACACAGGGATGGAATTTTAGGATATTGGGCACTTCACTGATAAACAGCGGGTAGCCTGTCAGTTATTTACAATAGTTTGACAGCTTGCTGTTCCCAGCAGTCAGTCCGTTCTTCAGCATGTTTACAAAGCCCCTATCGCTACGTTGTAACGTTGGGTCAGCTAAATGCACAGCACAGCAGCACACTAGGTACTGTACTGACTCGAGGCAGAGCAAGCTGTTTGCTAATTAATTAAAACCCGTTCATTGTGATAAAATAACGTTAATACAGTAGCTAGGTAACTAGCTAGTTTGCTTATGGAAGGAGCATTGTATTTAGTGCAGGGGTTAAAGCAACAAACAAACAAATCGATTAGTTACCGGAGTGTAACTCCAGTTCTATGAGTGGAGCGGAGCCCCATAGGGGAGCTCTGCTCCTAGTGGTTTACCCTCTGCCCTAAGGCAGCAACAGCCTGAGACAAAATTATGCACACACCTGCAGCCAATAGGAGCACAGGTGTCCCTATAAGAGGGGATGCCTCCCCTCAATCAGCCTCCCGAGATATTTATCTTCAGCGAGACTAGAGAGGGTCGGCAGGGCCTTAAGTCCTATGGGGCTCCGCTCCACTCATAGAACTGGAGTTACACTCCGGTAACTAATTGTTCTATATCGTGGAGCTCTGCCCCATAGGGGAGCTCTGCTCCTAGTGGTTTAAGGCGGAGCGTAGCGCTCCAAAATGTACTCCCTGCCGAGCCTAACACTTCCCATCGAAACGAAAAGGTCAGGCCTAGCAATGGCTGCAACCAAGTCCTGCAGTACTGCAACTAAAAACCCCTACGGGCGTCACAATATACCGCGTCATCGGTTAAAGACCCGCCCCACCTAGTCCAATGGCAATGCCAATGACTAGTGGGCAGATCACCAGAATAGAAGCCATACTAATCTGTACTAGCAGATAGATGTGCCTCAATATCCTGTGAAAACACTACCGACCACTAATGGAATGACACCAAGTGTCACTCTACATTGTGAACGCGGTAGACCGCCTCACTCACTCAATGGAATCCCAGAGATTAGTGGGCAGGAACAAAACATGGGTCATACTAAACTGAACAAGCAGATAGATGACCTCACATTCTGTCAATCAACACATGCCTCTACTGTACTGAACCTGTCAGTCAGGAGTCATGCCACAAAATATGTTTTCTTATCCAAAGCGGACCTGATGGAAACCTTGTCCATAGTCCTGCTTTTTCCTCTCTTCCTAGCTCAAGATCTCCCTTCAGCTATGCTGAGTACAGACCGAGCCAAAGAGTTAGAAAACACATCTGTCAAAAACACGTCTTCCTAACCAAAGCGGACCTGATGGAAACCTGTGTCCACAGTCCTGCTTCTCCTCTCTTTCTTGCTCAAGATCTCCCTTCAGCCACGCTGAGTACAGATCGAGCCAGAGATTTAGAAGACATATCTAAGAGATAGAAACGGATAAATGGAGACGCCGTCGACCAAGATGCTGCTCTACAGATATCCTCTACCCCTGTTCCTCTGAAAAGGGCAGTAGAAGCCGCTACTCCACGAGTGGAGTGAGCTCTGATACCCTGAGGCAATTGCCGCCCGCTGCCTCATAAGCTGTCTCAATGCCTTCACAAAGCCAGTGAGACAACCGCTGTTTTGAAAGTGGTCTACCCAGTGCAGCCGCACCGTGACACACAAACAACTGAGGCGATGACCTAATCGCTGCTGTGCACTCGACGTAACACGCCAAAGCGCGTACCGGGCACAGGCGATGGAGCTTTTCCTCACTCCTCTCTCTATGAGGAGGAGGAGAAAAAGCCCACAGCTCCACGGTCTGTGACCTATATGAACTCTTAATAACCTTCGGCACAAATGCCGGGTTAGGACGTAACACTGCTCTGCTCAGTTCACCATTGATGGCCAGGCAGTCAGGTCTCGTCGAAAGAGCACACAAATCACTGACCCGCTTAGCTGTAGTCAAAGCGAGCAACAGTGCTGTCTTCATAGACAGCATCTTGAGGGGTATTTGATTCAATGGCTCGAACTACGACTTATATAGCGCTTCGAGTACCAAAGCCAAATCCCACTGAGGAAGCGTGACTCTAGGTGTTGGCCTAAGTCGCCGCGTTCCTAATAGGAAGCGTTTCACTAGAGGGTGGCTAAAGACATTGTCTCTGCCAAACCCCTCATGACAAGCTGAAATCGCTGCTGCAAACACCCTAATAGTGGTAGGCGATTTTTGCTTATCAAACATGAGCTGTAGAAAAGAGAGAATACTCTCCACCTGACAGCTCATGGGGTCTACACCTTGTGTGACACACCATCGTGAAAACACGTTCCATCTACTGGCATACATCTTAGAAGTGGAACTGGCACGTGAACCCTGTATGGTCCTGATCACTGCATCAGATAACCCACGGCGCTCTAGCCTGTCCCTCTCAGCAGCCAGGCCTTCAGTGGTTGGCCGATTATGGGCAATTTCCCTATCGTGCCTCCCGCCTGAGACAACGCGTCCCGTCGATGTGGAATTGGCCAAGGTGGCGCAATCAACATCTGACTCATCTCCGCAAACCAAGGAGCCCCCGGGCGATCGGGCGCTATCAGTATCACTGACAGCCCCCCTGACCTCACCCTGGCTAGCAGTGGGAGAATCCAGGACAGCGGAGGGAATGCATACAGGAGAACTCTCGGCCACGGTTGGTGCGCAAAGGCGTCCCTTCCCAGTGGCGGTTCGTCCTGTTCCCTCAGAGAGAACCACAGAGGACATTGCGCGTTCACGCGTGACGCGAATAGGTCCAACTCGGCTCTCCCGAATTGTTCCCAAATCTGAAGAACAATGTCCGGATGCAGACACCACTCATCGTCTCGAGGACCCCCTCTTGACATGAGGTCTGCTCCTACGTTCAAGTAGCCCGGAATGTGTGCTGCTCTCAATGAGCGAAGGTGCTCGTGAGCCCACAGCCACAATTCCTCTGCCGCCCGATGGAGAGCAGGAGACCTGACTCCTCCCTGGCGATTTATGTGAGCTACTGTGGTCCGGTTGTCTGACCAGACCAGCACATCGCGACCCCGAAGGGTAGACGCGAAGTGGGTCAGAACCAGTCGAACCGTTTCCAACTCCAAGAGGTTGATATGACGACCTGATTGAGGCCACACACCTCCTATCGCTTGGGTCTGACATGTCCCTCCCCATCCCGTCAGGGACGCATCCGTGAATACTGGGATGTGAGAGGACACCTTTCCTATCGGGACTCCGTGCGTGAGAACGCGCGGGTTTCTCCAATAGTTCAGATCTGCACTGAGCGAGAGGGGAACCACCACCAACCGAGGACGTTGACGCAATGGGTCTTGTCTTAGTTGGGCGAACCATCGCTGCATCCTGCGCATATGCAGGAGTCCCAGCGGAACCACAGAGTGGGCTGACGACATGAGACCCAAAAGTGACATGATCGACAGCGCTGTCACCGTGTGATTCGGACGACACTTCCTCAGGGCTAGCAACAAGGCTACCCTTCGGGGGTCTGAAATTCGAGCCCTCATCCTCACAGTGTCTAGCTGTATCCCCAGGTAGACAATCTGATGAGTGGGCCAGGGCGCGCTCTTTTTTCCAATTCACAGCAAACCCCAGACTTGTGAGATGCATCACTGTCTGTGTTGTGTGAGTGATCGCCAGCTCTGCTGACGGGGCGAGAACCAGTAGATCGTCCAGGTAGGCTAGTAGCCGTATTCCCTGACGACGCAACGGTTCCAATGCCGCCTCCACACACTTGGAAAATGTGCGAGGTGCCAGGGCGTACCCAAATGGCATCCTCGTGTATTCGTACGCCACCCCTTGAAAGGCGAACCGCAGAAACTTCCTGTGACGCGGCTGAACCGGCACATGAAAGTACGCGTTCTTTAGGTCTATGCTCGTACAAAAGTCCCCTCTCTGGACACATTCCAGCAGACGTTTTGTCGTTAGCATTCGGAAGGACCGTTTGGTTATGCTCTCGTTGAGAATGCGTAAATCCAAAATCGGCCTCACTCCCCCGTCTTTTTTGGGCACTAGGAAATAAGGCGAATATAGCCCTTTGTTCCTTTGCTCCCGGGGAACTACTGTCACCGCCTCCTTCGCCAAAAGTTCCGTAATCTCTGTCATCAGAGCGGCCACTTTGTCTGGCGTTTTCATCACCGTCTCCACCACTCCCTGAACGGGGGTGGGGTCCGTGGAATTGGAGAGCATAACCCTTCTGCAACGTCTTTTCTAGCCAGCGTGAGAGGGTGCAGCTTCTTCGCCACTGCCAGCAATGCAGAGAAAGCGGCTGAGCACGAAGCTGTGGTGCATCCAGTAGGAAGGACCTGTATTCCTCTATGGCCCTTACCGCCACTGTTCCCCAACATTGAAGTGATGGAACAGCCCAAGGTGGGCCTCCCGTGAAAGGGAGAGGAACCATCAATGCGTTCTGAGAGAGAAAGAGGAGCAGGGACGTCGGTTAAACTCGTAACCGTCGTATTCCTGCCCTCCTTGAACGCATCGCGGGTCTGAATTGCACTGACCGAGGTCACAGCCTGCGGCAGGGCACCATCCCCAGCAAGCGATTGTGTCATCTTAGGTGACTGCAATTCGCTAACAGAGCCCTTCACTACAGTACTCCTAGAAGTCTGTAGTATGAGGTCTCTATGAGGTAAAACAAGGCGGCGCCTTGATACCTTCTTAACTTTCACCTTCTGTGTGTGTTCAACTCTGCACCCCTGGTGGGTTGATTCACACTCAGTGTGGTGAGTACTAGCTCGTTCTGTCAGGGGAGCCGATACGTTGGTTATACCCATAACCCTAGTAATCCGGCCCTCCGTGAACGTAGCATGGGTCTGAATCGCATTAACCGAGACCTTGGTCTGCCATAATGCGCCGTCCCCAGATAGCTGCTGTGTTACAATGCCTGGGGGCGCCGATACTCTGGACACCTTTGTGACCGCGGTAATCGGGCCTTCCGTGAACGCAGCATGGGTCTGGCTCGTACTAGCAGAGACCTTAGTCTGTGCTAGTGCGCCAACCCCAAATAGCGGCTGCGTCCTCATGTCAGAATCTGACAGAGACTGCTGCCTGCTATGTAAAGCACTTCTTATACGTGAAGTGTGATGTGACGACCTGATTGAGGTCTTATGGATACCTACTCTAAGTGCCTGTTCAGCAACGCACCCTCGGTGGGCTGAACGGCTCTTAGAGTGGTAAGGAAGAGAGGGTGAGATTTGAACGCTCTCGGACGTATTATGGAAAAGAGGCTCTTTTTTGACAAAGTCAGGTGGAGCCAACTCTTTATTAAACACATCAACAAAGGCATTTACATCAACACCCATCCCTTCAACCGAAGGGTGGGGGGGAACAGTGGGCACGTTCGACACCATCGACGCGTCCTCCATCCACTCCCCCGCGTCCCGTCACGTACGCCTCCTTTTGCCTCCCTTGGAGGGCCAGGTCGGCGTCCTCGTCACCTCCCTCGCCGGCTGAAGTGGGGCTACTGTAGCTGCTGGAAGGGCGGGGCCCGTTCCCTTGCTGCTCGCTGCCGCCGGATGACGCCGATTACGCCGCCTCGCTGTAGACCCCGGTCTACTTTGAGGGGCGGAGGTAGATGGCCTCGGGGACGGAGCGGGGCCGAGTCGTCCTGCCAACGGCAGGTGCTTGGCCAGCTGTTTCTTCTCCTCCTCCAGTTTGGAAAAACGCTCCGTCGCCTCCTTGACTGCGACCCCAAAGAGGCCGTCGTCAGAGAGGGGGGCGTTCAAGAGAGACGTCCTGTCTGCCTCTTTCATGGAAGTCAATGACAACCAGAGGTGTCGCTCCCCGACCACCTCCCCGCGCAGACTGCGGACGCCTGTGTTAGGTGGAGTATGGCGCCAGAAATTCTGGACGCCTCCTCCACCTCCTCCGGTGCCAGCTCCGTCTTGCCCGTGGTTAAACGGGACAGAGCGGCCGCCAAGAGGGCAATGTTATTAGCTGCTGCTACAGCTTGGGCTCCCAACCCAAAGGACTTCTCTAACAGCGACGCTGTGAGTCGGTCCTTCTGGGATGGCAATGTGGCCTTCTTGGAAGAGGGCCAAGGGCTCGAACCCGGTACAAGATACGCCGCCATGGCGCTCTCTAACCTGGGGATTCCCTTGCCCTGGAACCTTCCTTCCACTCTCGTGAATGGGAGGTACGCTTTCACTGGCGAACGCGCCGCTAAAGGTGCCTCCCACGAGCCCTCAACGTACCTGGCCAAAGAAGGCATGGCAGGAGCCACTGGCTCTGCCGCCTTCCTCGGCCTGGAATAAGGACCGCCCTCCATCATATCAACCTCCGGTGCGGAGGGAAGAGGGGGCAGCCTTATCTCCAGACGTTGCGCAGCTCTCTCAATAAGACCCGGAAAATCCGCTCTCAGAGAGGCTGCAGCGAAGGACAGGGCTTCTGATCTCTCAGAGCTCGTGTCCCCTTCGCTATAGGGACTACAAGCCCTCTCGCTTTCCAAGGGAAAGGGGGGCTTGAAAATATGAGGGATGGGGTCTGACTGTTCCATCGGAACGCCGGACTCCTCTTCAAAATCCCTATCCTCCCCCGAGTCTGCGCCGTCGGACGACGCCTCTGAAGCAGAGGCTAGTATCGACAGCACGTCCTCAAGGGGGATGTCCTCCCTAAAAAACGCCCAACGCTGCTTCCTCTCCTTTAAAGAAAGGAGGGCGCAGGAGGCGCAATCCGGGGGACTGCAGACGCCTTCCTTGGCATGCTGGGATCCCAAACACACGAAACACAGGTCGTGGTGGTCACCGGCCGCCATAGAAGTGCATCTGCACTGAGCTCTGAAAAGAGCTTTTGGGGGTGGGAAATCTCCCGGTGTGCTCATTTAGACGACGTTGATGACTGGAATATCAACGGCGTTTTCGTCCTGAGTCTTCGTGCTTCGTCTCTTCTTGGCTCTTCAGTCTAGTCATCCAGTCGCTGAAGATAAAGGGAGGCTGATTGAGGGGAGGCATCCCCTCTTATAGGGACACCTGTGCTCCTATTGGCTGCAGGTGTGTGCATAATTTTGTCTCAGGCTGTTGCTGCCTTAGGGCAGAGGGTAAACCACTAGGAGCAGAGCTCCCCTATGGGGCGGAGCTCCACGATATAGAACCCATGACAGAAACTTAAGTCGATCACAGATCGATTGTCTGGGGCCAAGTTAACCTCCCCTTTTATGTAAGAAAGTCATGACCATCATGCTTTTAGGGAAAGAGGATAATTTTTTACATGTATTAAACTGTGAGTTTGACCAATTCCAGTCCCCTTACCCGGGATCCTCCCCGGGAGAATTTTAATGTAAAAGGACTGAAAAGCACAGTTTTGGTGACTTTTTGAGAGCGCATTCTACTCCAAAATGAATGAAAATAAAATTATGCTGACACCATCTAAAATATAATTTCCACTTCCAGAAATAAGCCCAATAACATATTGGTGAAAATTTGGTTTAAATTATTTTAAGATATTGGACCATGCATATAGCCAATAAGCATGATCACCTGTAGCCCAACTGATGTGGCATAGTGGCTATACATAAATAGGCTGAAGCATGGGGTTGCCTATCTGTATTTACCCCATTGGACACAACATCCTGATTTTTATTCTTATCAATTCTTATTATTTTATTATAAATATATAAATAATTATTCATTATTATTCACTCTATTTTTTTGGTTTCTACTACAAAGTAGTTAATTGCCCTTATAAAACGCCATTGGCCTTTAAGAGCTCTGCTGTTGCGCTGCTGTGCCTAAACCATGCTTGAAACTCTGGTTGAAACTGCATTTGTTAAACAATGCCACTCGTGCAATTGAAGGAGTAGAGAAAATAACGTGGTATCAATGGAAAACTTGGATTAATCGTTTTTAACAATGGCCAAAACTGCTTTCAAAAGCGTTTTCCCGTGATTGCATTAAGAATTGTTGGCAAATGACCGCTTTTCAGAATACATGTTTCCCTCCCTATGGATTTCGCAACTTGAATGCAACATATTTATCTCATGTAGAACACACAACAACAAGCTGACTGGGTAAATAGGTACACTATTCTACTATGGGGTTGTCTGATTTTGTTTTAATAACAACATTACATGGCACTGGAAAGTTGCTTCCTGAGTAATAAAGTATAGGCTTTGAATTACTTTGCCAGCAGCTACAGTAGGCTACACACCGCTGTTTGAATTGAGCACTGCTGTGCGCATTATAGACTATTGTTAGGGATTATTCCCTTCTTCTGAACATAGGAGTGTAAGCAACGATCATGCATGTCAGTTCAGCGCAAATATTTCGAAGAACAGACATGCTTCTGTATTAGGCTATGTCATCTCCAAACCCAATCCCACTGATATGTTTATTGCGGATCTACACTGATCTCAAAAACGACCTCTACAGAATCCATCACTGACCCATGATTTAGTGTAGCACTAGCTGGTTGGTTAGTTTCTCTTACGTTTCATATGAAGTGACTGGCTCAGGCTTAGCTAACACGTTAATAAAAGACAAGCTTCAGAAATACATGAAACTCCTTAGCTAAATGTAAAACCGTGCGACTAAGACCTCCTCCAAATCAAACTTCAAAATTAATTACAGATTTCTTGATTTATCTTGATTTATTCAGACTATTTTTGAGGGCGACGTAATGGTGACTGTTGTTGCTAGGTAACATGCTAAGATTCATGGGAAGAAGTTGCTGCCAAGGGCGCTGAGTCGGAATAGGATGTCCACTCGATAAACAGGCTTCCGAAGGGCAAAGGGCGCAGTGAGATTGACCTGATTGAACGCTCATATTGAGCGATTGAGTGATCGAAGTGCTCAAAGTGTTCAGTTTGAGATTCAGACTAAATGTATTATGCCCGTCAATGCTAGTTTTCTATACTTAATTATACTATACTATACTTATTATACTATACTGGCGTTGAAGGGCATAATATGTATGCATGAACCAGTTCGTGATACTTGTGTATTTTAATGTAGGGGTTCAGCTGACGTGCAGCGTATGGAATATTACTACAGGTACTCACCACAATCAGTGACATCCCTCCAGTTTCCCACTGTGATGCCACTCTGTTGGCACATTAGGGCGTAACCACGAAGAGCCTCACACAGGACTCCTGGAGCCCCACCTGCTTCAGTCAAATCCTCCACACACTCTTCCACCCGCTCCCAAGGGTCCACCCTGCTCTGGCACAAAGAGAACGGCCCACCAGGCGAAGCCATGAGGCCACATGACTGGTTGGAATTGTAAACAGTGGTGTTCTGTCCAATTTGTGGCAGCACCCTATTTTCCGTTTCCACACAGTGCGCCGAGAGGGACCCGTCCCGCCAACTGTCTCCAAAGAGTTGCGAGTTGTTGACCAGAATGCCGTTTGGGGTTTGAAAGTCGTCATGCCTGTGGCCGTTGTAGTTGCCACACAGGCCACCGAGGGTGCTGTTGTAGGTGCCTGGTGTGGTGACCCGGACCAAGTGAGGCCAGTCAATTTGGACGGTGACACCAAAGGAGGTGTAGAGGATGATGCTGTTGACACTGCTGTGGAAGACCTGGATGTGGCCGGACTCGGTGCTAAAGGGAACTTGGATCAACTGACCGTTCACCTATGGTGGGATTCAAGGGTATCAATTCAACGGGAGAGCATAGGAAATGTGGGATTTGAGATTTGACAAAAAACTGGTGAGTTAAAGGAATTTGTAATTTGGGTGAACTAATTAAATCTCTCTCCCAGTAAAGTCTTTAAAATATTGTAAAAATTGTATATATTTAAAATATATTAATGAAATCATACAGCCGGGAGACAAAAACAAAATCTGATATATCTGATACATTTGAGCAATGTCTGTGACTCATTTGAGCAATGTCATGACTCATTCCATACACTTTGTGGTTGGCAAGTTATCTGTAGTTACATTGCATTACTGAGGAATGGCACTGACCTGCACTCTGCTCCCACCTCCCATCTCAATGTACACCTGTGTCCCCACCGCCTCAAATTTCAGCAACTGGGTGAAACCCTGCTGGCCTCTGGGTACTTTCTCTGCCGTCACCACAAAGTGAGTGTGGGGGGACCACCCCATGACCCTGGCCAGGATCAGCCCACAAGCCCCGGGGTACTGGAAGGTCACTCCGTCAAAAGTGCGATAGGACCTGGGTCCTTCCACCCAGCAGGTGGCGTAGCTGGTTGGTCTGCAGCCCCTCTCCCCATCCTCCACCCTGCAGGCCTCTAGTTCTCCACACCCATGGGAATAACAGGTCATGGAACCAAGGCTGCAGCTGCAACGCCTGCCGCAGTCCTGGTCCAGTATGACGGTCGCTCCCGAGCTGTAGTAGCGGTTCTCGAAGGTGCAGCCACACTGGGCGAGGGGTACGCACTCCCCAGCGCTCAGGACGTAACCAAGGTTACAGATACAGCTCTCCTGGGAGGGGAGGGGGCAGCCGTGGGAGGCATTGAGGTTGCTGCAGGTGGCAGGACAGCTTGTGCCCTGGGACTCAAAGTGACTGTTGGCTGGGCAGGAGATTTCTGATGGAATACAATGAAAAGAGAAATGGTGAAAATATATGCTAGTTGAATTTTTGTGATGCAATTCGGGGGAACAGAGACCATAGTTACAAGATTGATTGGCACATACAGTACATACCACAGAAGCCTTGCCTCCTCCATAATCCCGGCTGTATGCCATGCTGTTGGCACTGGGTGGCATACACGCTGAGGGACTGGCACAGGATGGGCTGGTACCCTCCCCCCACGCACTGATCATAGACGCAGCTCTCCTCATAGGTCTGGGGGGGCAGCTGGTCGTGGCATGGGGCGAACGGTCCAGACGGGTCCTGGAGGATACCGCAGTGGGCTGTGTTGCCATAGAGGCTCCTCTGGGAGGTAGTGCACAAGGCACAGTCCAACCCAGCACACAGGACCCTCTCACAGGCCGGGTCGTCATCCCCAGGCGCCTGCCAGCTATTGGCAAAGTCAACGTCGGAGGTCAGGATCTGTCCCGTGCGAGAGCGGAAGTCATCCTCGCGGTGGTTGTTGAAGGTTCCGCACAGACCGCAGGTGGCGTTGAAGTAGTTGAAAGGTACGCTGATTCTGACATAGTGGTTGGCGTCATACGTCACCAGCAGGCCAAAATCGGTGCTGACCGCCAGGGAGAAACCAGACTGGTAGACCTGGATGGTGCCATTACGGAGGGAGAACGGGGTGGAGGCAAAGCTTCCGTTGACCTGGATGCGCAGAGTAGAAATCACAACATTGAGGGGTATGAGTGAGAAGGACATAATTAGAACACTACAGTACTGCACTATATATACAAAAGTATTTGGACACCCCTTCAAATTAGTGGATTCGGCTATTTCAGCCATACCTGTTGCTGACAGGTGTATAAAATTGAGCACACAGCCATACAATCTCCATAGACAAACATTGGCAATAGAATGGCCTTAATGAAGAGCTCAGTGACTTTCAACGTGGAACCGTCATAGGATGCCACCTTTCCAACAAGTCAGTTTGTCAAATTTCTGCCCTGCTAGAGCTGCCCCGGTCAACTGTAAGCACTGTTATTGTGAACGTCTAGGAGCAACAACGGCTCAGCCGCGAAGTGGAATGCCACAGAAGCTCACAGAACGGGACCACGAGTGCTGAAGCACGCAGCGTGTAAAAATTGTCTGTCCTCGGTTGCAATACTTACTCCAAACTGCCTCTGGAAGCAATGTCAGCACAATAACTGTTCGTCAGGAGCTTCATGAAATGGGTTTCCATGGCCGAGCAGCCACACACAAGCCTAAGATCACCATGCGCAATGCCAAGCGTTGGCTGGAGTGGTGTAAAGCTTGCTGCCATTGGACTCTGGAGCAGTGGAAGTGATGAATCACGCTTCACCATCTGGCAGTCTGATGGACGAATCTGGGTTTGGCAGATGCCAGGAGAATGCTACCTTCCCGAATGCATAGTTCCAACTGTAAAGTTTGGTGGAGGAGTAATAATGGTCTGGGGCTGTTTTCCATGGTTCGGGCTAGGCCCCTTAGTTCCAGTGAAGATAAATCTTAACACTACAGCATATTCTGTGTATCCAACTTTGTGGCAACAGTTTGGGGAAGGCCCTTTCCTGTTTCAGCATGACAATGTCCCCATGCACAAAGTGTGGTCCATACAGAAATGGTTTGTCGAGATCAGTGTGGAAGAACTTGACTTGCCTGCACAGAGCCCTTACCTCAACCCCATCAAACACCTTTGGGATGAATTGGAACGCCGACTGTGAGCCAGGCCTATTCGCACAACATCAGTGCCCGACCTCATTAATGTTCTTATGGCTGAATGGAAGCAAGTCCTTGCAGCAATGTTCCAATATCTAGTGGAAAGCCTTCCCAGAAGAGTGGAGGCTGTTATAGCAGCAAAGGGGGGACCAACTCCATATTAATGCCTATGATTTTGGAATGAGATTATTCAATGAGCAGGTGTCCACATACTTTTGGTCATGTAGCGTATATCATAAAAGTAAAAAATTACTTCCTACAGCATTACAAAGAGACAATTCAGTGAAGTGCAAGTTAACAATTTTGTCAACTATGTGCAGTGCAATGTGAAATCAACAGTAATAAACATCAACCATGCCTGAGCGACAAAGAAACTCAGTTACATTGGTACCGGCACTGACCTTTGCTTCAGCTTGGTGACCTTTGAGCAGCTCTATCTCCTCGTCGTAAACAGATACCCTCACCAGACGGGTCCAGGACACCTGGGTGCTACCACGGTTCTCGTTCTTTCCCTCTACACGGTAGTAGGGCAGTCCACGGCCACACTCCTCTGACAGGACATAGGTGCAGGTGCCCTGGAAGTGGAACACGCTTCCGTCAAAGGTGTAGTAGTGGGGGTCGCCGGAAACAGTGCAGGTGCTGCGTTCAATCGTTTGGCAGGAGAACCGGAAGGCGTCGGGTTGACAGATTTGGGAAAAGGAGCAAGGTTGGCTCTGGCACTGAAGGCCTGTACTGGTGCAGGTGCACCTCTGTCTGCAGCTGTTGTCACTCCAGAAGGAGTCATACAACTGGACAGGAGAACCTGAAAGAGAGTAATAGAAAATGTTTAATGCAGCCAATGTTATGGGGTAAGGACAGAAGCCTGGACAAGATGTAATTAATTTAATTTAAACCTAGGCAAAGTCTCTCGGCAACATTATGCGCAACCTTTGAAAATGTTGTCACTTTAAAAAAAATCTTGTTTATTTTGGAAAAGAACAGTAATTCTTAACACAAACCAAAATAATGGGGCTCCTATGTTTTGTATTTATATTGTTGTTCTCACCATTGAAAGTACAGCCTCTTGATCCATGGTCTGTGCGGAAGGCCCAGCGACCTGCAACATTGACGTTGCTGGTGTAGCTGAAAGTTGTCAAATTGCTTTGAAATGATCCAGGGATCGAGAAGTGGTAGGTGGAGTTGATTGTGTCATAGCCAGCCTAGTAAAAAAATAGACACAAATGTATTTAAAAAATTGAATGATGAAAAATCAAATTTACATCACCAGACAATATATTTTTGTTGCAGAAATGCCTTCTTGAACATGTGAACTTTCATGTGTCTTAATTACAAACTTGTATGGGATCAGTAAATATTGAGTTTAGCCAAGGAGAAAGCACTGAGCTATATATGGAGAAAGACAGGATCCTTTCTGGCTAGCCGTGATTGGCTGAGACAATGGAGAGGTTGACCATGCTGACGGTTGGCCATGCCAACATGTGAATTCTGGGTGTGAACGATGCTGAATGATCGTAAACAAAGAAGCCCTCTCTAGCACTCAAAATCGTTCAAGGGTATTTGCTCCTACTTGTCTCCTAAGTGGGATAACACGTTTATCAACTTTTAAAGCAGCATAACTTTCCCATGCTTCCTCCAATCACAGTGAATCAATTACAATTTTGGAGATCTGAATCTGCATTTTTGTACATACGCCCCCTTTGGGATAGACCGTCACAATTATGCATTCATTCTTCTGACCTGAATGCTGCGTTGTGCTGGTGCAATCTGCCCATAGTTCATCAGGACAAAAGAGAATGGGACACCAGCAATCAGAACCACTTGGAAGGTTGTTTCCTTATATTAAGGAAATGAGAGAAAGATTTTAAGACATAGCCTACTGTATAATGTAACAATCTTGCCCACCATAAGACATCCCATGTAATTTCTATTTCATATCATTGCTTCATAGGTGTTGTATCGATTGCCTTTACAATAAGGATTACTTTTGCTAGCAAAAAGTCTTACTGTTCCTGAATAGGGGTAGTAGGCCACCCTATCCCACGTAGCGATGAAGACCAAATTAGCAGAGAAGGCCAGGTTTGGGAAGTACTGATTGATGTCTTGTGTGGCCTGTTGAAGAACACTACCGCTGGTGTACTGCTGGTAATAGATGTTACCATTCCCTCGGTTGTCCAAATCGGTCCAAAATGGAGCTATGAGATCTATTGTGGAATGTGCAGGAAAACTGTATGGTGTGAAGCTGGACCATGCTTGGTTGAATGTCAGGTGTCCATTGTTGTTAACCTTAAATGAAATTAGTTCATTGAAAAATGGCAAATGGTTACACAATTATTTTGTTTATTTGTACTGTACAACAGAACAGATTTTGAATTGCTTATAGGAGTAGTTCAGGCTTTCACAACTTGATGTTAGATGGTTCCTCACCCTGAAAGTAGTCTATGGATCAGGAGAAACTGTGTTTTGTATACATTTCCACACTATGAGGTTAGGATAATACTGTGAAATTGTGAAAATTATGATAATGCCTTTTTAGTGTGAGAGCTGTTTGAAAAGACCACTTGAAATGTCACCCTGTTTTGATGGGATGGAGTTTTGGTCTGCCTGGTGACATCACCAGGTGGTCAATTAGTTAATAGACCAATAAGAAAGAGAGTTCAAAACCTCTCTGCCAATAAGAGCTAGTTTTCAGTTTTCCGCGCCCCACTCACACCACTCCCAGACAATCCTAGCAAAATTCTTGCTTGAGAACTTGCTCTTTCCTAAAAAGCTTTTTTTTTAAACAATTTTAATTGAAAACAAGCACAGTAAGGTACTCAATTGTTACCCAGAACAATTTATATTGAGATAAAAACGGCTGCATTGGACTTTTAAAAAGGCCAAATCACCTTTCAGTAAAATTAAACCAAATATAAATATTTGAGTTGATTTCAGATTATGTAGACTTTGAAAAACTAAAACATGCTCACATGCCCCTATCACCAAATATTGTTAGCTTGTGATGGCTATAGTTAGCTGAAGTTTGTAGCAGCAAAAAATTAAAAAAATTAAAAACCATGGATTACAGTTTCTCCTGGCCCATAGACTACTTTCAGGGTGAGGAACCATCTAATATCAAGTTGTAAAATCTTGAACTACTCCAGGAGGCATCCCAGCATAATTTCTGGGGGCATGCAACATCTTAACAGCATATTCTGATTGTAAAGTGGTTTACTGGTTGAACAGACATCATAGAACCAGATTACATTCAGGTAAACAATGGCATCTTGATTTTTCACAACCAGTATTCAACCTGACCAGCAAAATAAGTCATAACACATTGCATACAGTTTTGCCCGCTGGGATATTCAAAATACACAACAGGTTTCATGCAACAGAGATAAATAAATATAAATTTCTACCCACATATATCTGGTGGTACGTGTTTCCAAAATAGACAAATGGCCGCTGTAGGGGTATAAGAGGGGAACTTCCATCATCTGATCTGGAATTCATGGGGTCTCCAGCCCCAAATGGATAGAGTGGTCCTGAGATGAACAAAATGCCCCTCTATCATAAAAATGTAATTATCCAGCCATATTTGGCCACACTGGCAATTATTTCAGGTGAGTTATTCCATTACCAATCAGTCAATCAGTCATTGCAGATTGCTGATTTCAGGTCAGCAAAGTATAACCTGTCCATCAAAGAGGACCAACAATAAGCCAAGATAACTATACATTTTTTATTAGTATTAACATTTGGTTTCACAAAGCATTCCTAATTGTATTTTGTCTGTTAGGAATCTAAGATATCTTTGGAGGAATTATTGAAGTGTGATTAAATCACTCAGAAGTATGGTTCTTTCACTTTTTAAATGCATGTGCCAATCAACAGAAATGGCCTCACTGGTTGGCAACAAGCAATGCAGACAATAAAGAGGAAATATTTCAGCCTGATAGCATTATAATTGTAATTCCCTTCTCCCGGCTGCCAATCACCGTTCTCTGAAGCACCTCTCACTCACATGGCTCTCTCAAATACAGTGCATTCGGAAAGTATTCAGACCCCCTTGACTTTTTCCAAATGTTGTTACGTTACAGCCGTATTCTAAAATGGATTAAATTGTATGTTTTTCTTATCAATCAACACACAATACCCCATGATGACAAAGTAAAAACAGGTTTTTAGAAATTTTTGCAAATGTATTCAAAATAAAAACTGAAAAATGACATTTACATAAGCATTCAGACCCTTTACTCAGTACTTTGTTGAAGCACCTTTGGCAGCGATTACAGCCTCAAGTCTTCTTGTGTATGACGCTACATGCTTGGCACACCTGTATTTGGGGAGTTTCTCCCATTGTTCTGTGCAGATCCTTTCAAGCTCTGTCAGGTTGGATGGGGAGCTGCACAGCTATTTTCAGGTCTCTCCAGAGATGTTCGATTAGGTTCAAGTCCCGGCTCTGGCTGGGCCACTCAAGGACATTCAGAGACTTGTCCTGAAGCCACTCCTGCATTGTCTTGGCTGTGTGCTTAGGGTCGTTGTCCTGTTGGAAGGTGAACTTTCGCCCCAGAGAATCTTGTTTCTCATTGTCTGAGAGTCCTTTAGGTGCCTTTTGGCAAACTCCAAGTGGGCTGTCATGTGCCTTTTACTGAGGAGTGGCTTCCGTCTGGCCACTCTACCATAAAGGCCTGATTGGTGGAGTGCTGCAGAGATGGTTGTCCTTCTGGAAGTTTATCCTATCTCCACAGAGGAACTCTGGAGCTCTGTCAGAGTGACCCCTTCTCTGTCAGAGTGACCATCGGGTTCTTGTTCACCTTCCTAACCAAGGCCCTTCTCCCCCGATTGCTCAGTTTGGCCGGGCGGCCAGCTCTAGGAAGAGTCTTGGTTTTGGTACACTTCCCCAGATCTGTGCCTTGACACAATCCTGTCTCGGAGCTCTACGAACAATTCATTCGACCTCATGGCTTGGTTTTTGCTCTGACATGCACTGTCAGGTATTATAGTTTTTTTTTAAATATATATACAGTGGGGAGAACAAGTATTTGATACACTGCCGATTTTGCAGGTTTTCCTACTTACAAAGCATGTAGAGGTCTGTAATTTTTATCATAGGTACACATCAACTGTGAGAGACGGAATCTAAAACAAAAATCAAGAAAATCACATTGTATCATTTTTAATTAACTAATTTGCATTCAATTGCATGACATAAGTATTTGATCACCTACCAACCAGTAAGAATTCCGGCTCTCACAGACCTGTTAGTTTTTCTTTAAGAAGCCCTCCTGTTCTCCACTCATTACCTGTATTAACTGCACCTGTTTGAACTCGTTACCTGTATAAAATACACCTGTCCACACACTCAATCAAACAGACTCCAACCTCTCCAACCTTTCCACAATGGCCAAGACCAGAGAGCTGTGTAAGGACATCAGGGATAAAATTGTAGACCTGCACAAGGCTGGGATGGTCTACTGGACAATAGGCAAGCAGCTTGGTGAGAAGGCAACAACTGTTGGCGCAATTATTAGAAAATGATGGCATGGCGGTCAATCACCCTCGGTCGGGGGCTCCATGCAAGATCTCACCTCGTGGGGCCTTAATGATCATGAGGAAGGTGAGGGATCAGCCGAGAACTACACGGCAGGACCTGGTCAATGACCTGAAGAGAGCTGGGACCACAGTCTCAAAGAAAACCATTAGTAACACACTACGCCGTCATGGATTAAAATCCTGCAGTGCACGCAAGGTCCCCCTGCTCAAGCCAGCGCATGTCCAGGCCCGTCTGAAGTTTGTCAATGACCATCTGGATGATCCAGAGGAGGAATAGGAGAAGGTCATGTGGTCTGATGAGACAAAAATAGAGCTTTTTGGTCTAAACTCCACTCGCCGTGTTTGGAGGAAGAAGAAGGATGAGTACAACCCCAAGAACACCATCCCAACCACACCGGAGCAGCTCCGGCCAGCAGGGCCAGACCACGAGGGCGAGAGAGAGAGTGGTGGTCACGCCCGGAGCCGGATCCGCCTCCGAGGCGGAATGCCCACCCGGCCCCTCCCCTGTTGGGTTTAGTTGGCGCGGTCGCAGTCCGCGCCTTTGGGGGGGGGGTACTGTCACGCCCTGTCTCTGGGGACTCTTTAAGGTTGAACCAGGGTGCTAGTTTCTATGTTTAGTTTTCTAGGTTTCTGTTCTAGATCGTTGTATTTCTATGTTGGCCAGGGTGGTTGCCAATCAGAGGCAGCTGATTCTCGTTGTCTCTGATTGGGAAGCATACTTAGGCAGCCTGTTGGCACTTTTGTATTGTGGGATCTTGTTCCGTGTATGGTTTGTGTCTGTTACCTAGGACTTCACGTATCGTTTTGTTGTTTTGTTTTGGGTGGTGAATCAAATAAAAGTATGTTCACTCATCACGCTGCGCCTTGGTCCACTGTGTTCGACGATCGTGACATAGCCCCTCTGAAATTAGCCCGCCCAACTACCTCATCCCTATATTGTTATTTATTTTGCTCATTTGTACCCCAGTATCTCTATTTGCACATAATCTCTTGCACATCTATCATTCCAGTGTTAATACTAATTGTAATTATTTTGCACTATAGCCTATTTATTGCCTTACCTCCATAACTTGCTAAATTTGCACACACTGTATATATATTTTCTGTTGTATTTTTGACTTTATGTTTTGTTTTACCCCATATGTAACTCTGTGTTGTTGTTTTTATCGCACTGCTTTGCTTTATCTTGGCCAGGTCGCAGTTGTAAATGAGAACTTGTTCTCAACTGGCTTACCATTTTATTTTATTTTATAAAATAAATAAATAAATACAAAGAACAATTCTATGGGGTTAGATTTGTTTCTTTATTCTGTAAGTGTGTCTATTCAACATAACTCACAAAGACAACTATGATTCGTAGAAGCGGATTGCTTAGGCTCCGGTGTGGAGCAGCTGACCAGTACCTGACCAGGAACCGGTGACCCAGGCACGGGTTGTGCCGGACTGACGACACGCACCCCTGGCTTGGTGCGTGGAGCAGGAACGGGCCGGACCGGGCTGACGATGCGCACCCCTGGCTTGGTGCGTGGAGCAGCAACGGGCCGGACCGGGCTGACGATGCGCACCCCTGGCTTGGTGCGTGGAGCAGGAACGGGCCGTACCGGGCTGACGATGCACACCCCTGGCTTGGTGCGTGGAGCAGCAACGGGCCGGACCGGGCTGACGATGCGCACCCCTGGCTTGGTGCGTGGAGCAGGAACGGGCCGTACCGGGCTGACAATGCGCACCCCTGACTTGGTGCGTGGAGTAGGAACGGGCCGTACCGGGCTGACGATGCGCACCCCTGGCTTGGTGCGTGGAGCAGGAACGGGCCGTACCGGGCTGACGACTCGCACCCCTGGCTTGGTGCGAGTGGCAGGAACAGGCCGGGCCGGGGTGGCGACGCGCACCGTGGGCTTGGTGCGAGTGGCAGGAACAGGCCGGGCCGGGCTGGCGACGCACACCGTAGGCTTGGTGCGAGGAGCAGGAACAGGCCGGACCGGGCTTGCGACGCGCACCATTAGCTTGGTGCAGGGAGCAGGAACATGCCGGGCCGGGCTGGCGACGCGCACCATTAGCTTGGTGCGGGGAGCAGGAACAGGCCGGGCCGGGCTGGCGACGCGCACCATTAGCTTGGTGCGGGGAGCAGGAACAGGCCGGGCCGGGCTGGCGACGCGCACCATTGGCTTGGTGCGGGGAGCAGGAACAGGCCGGGCCGGGCTGGCGACACGCACCGTAGGCTTGGTGCGAGGGGCAGGAACAGGCCGGGCCGGGCTGGCGACGCGCACCATTAGCTTGGTGCGGGGAGCAGGAACAGGCCGGGCCGGGCTGGCGACGCGCACCGTAGGCTTGGTGCGAGGGACAGGAACAGGCCGGGCCGGGCTGGCGACGCGCACCGTAGGCTTGGTGCGAGGGACAGGAACAGGCCGGACCGTACTGGGAACACACACCACTGGCCTTAAACGGGAATCAGGAACGGGCCGGACCGAACTGGCAATACACCTCAGTACCTCTCGCCGTGCCTCTACATCTTCCTTCCCTTTTCTTACCAATGGCTCCCGTAACCCGGTGGCCTTCTCACCTCGTCCACGAACTCGCCCCTTCTCTGCCTCCAGCAGCCCCGTCGTCCATGCCATGTGCCCCCCCCTAAAAAAAATGTGGGGGTGCCTCTCGCCTGTCCGACCACGGCCCGGTTGGCGCTGCTTCTCCTCCCATGTCCAGGCTGCCTGCTCCTGGACACGCTGCTTGGTCCTGGTATGGTGGGATCTTCTGTCACGATCGTAGAACGGAGTAGACCAAGGCGCAGCGTTGAAGGCAAACATACTTTATTTTCCAAAGTGATAACACGAACAAAACAATAAACGATAACGTGACGTCCTAGGTTAAACACAACCAACACGGAACAAACCAAAAGGAACAAGATCCCACAACTACTGTGGGAAAACAGCCTGTTTAAATGTGGTTCCCAATCAGAGACAACCAGCAACAGCTGACACTCGTTGCCTCTGATTGAGAACCACTCTGGCCAACATAGAAACAGAACAACTAGAAACTTAACATAGAACACAAAAACATAGAATATACACACCCTGGCTCAACATATAGAGTCCCCAGAGCCAGGGTGTGACAGCCATCCCATCTGGTTTGGGCTTAGTGGGACTATCAATTGTTTTTCAACAGGACAATGACCCAACACACCTCCAGGCTGTGTAAGGGCTATTTTACCAAGAAGGAGAGTGATGGAGTGCTGCATCAGATGACCTGGCCTCCACAATCCCCCGACCTCAACCCAATTGAGATGGTTTGGGATGAGTCGGGCGGCAGAGTGAAGGAAAAGCAGCCAACAAGTGCTCAGCATATGTGGAAACTCCTTCAAGACTGTTGGAAAAACATTCCAGGTGAAGCTGGTTGAGAGAATGCCAAGAGTGTGCAAAGCTGTCATAAAGGGTGGCTATTTGAAGAATCTCAAATATAAAATATATTTTGATTTGTTTAACACTCTTTTGGTTACTACATGATTCCATATGTGTTATCTCATAGTTTTGATGTCTTCACTATTATTCTACAATGTAGAAAATAGTAAAAATAAAGAACATGTACTGTATGTAATACATTATGACACCCTTTCTGGTTTCTCAATGACATTCAATTCAGCACTAAACAGCACTCAGTCGGGGTCTCAACTTACTGTTGAAAGTTAGAATAACTGAATAGACAAAGTGCAATTTCAAAACTTGGTTGTGTATTAGCAGTTTTCCTCTTGTTACTGTATATGTCACTCACTGACAGTCGCTCAATCAGCACGTCAGTAAAAAAAAAAATGTGATTGATAAATTAGTCTAGTTAGTCTCGCCAGCTATTTAAACTTAAAGATGCACTGTGCAGAAATCGCTCTGCTATTTTCTGGTTGCAAAAATTGCAATAGTTTTCCTAATTTCAGTTTATGTGACAAAAGTGTAGTGTAGAGAATCATTGTACCATCTAAACAGCTGCAAAATATCTTTCCCATAACCAAAAATATTATATTTTCATCTGTTTGAAGCTGGTGTGCAAAACCGAAAGTAAAAGACGCAAAAACTAAACTGAAGACCGCCAAGCATAGAAATAGCGCACATAGAACAGATCTACCGCTTCTTAGAAATTCGTTCAATGAGAATGAAAGATCTATAACTATTATTTCTATGTGAATTTGGTCAGTTGCCCAAAAAGTTAAGTATTGCAGCTTAAAGTAGTAACCATGGCCGAATTACCGGATGGGCACACAGGGCATGTGCCCAGGGGCCCTGACCTCCAGGGGTCCCCCATTGATTTTGTTAGTCACTCTCACTCAGATATCATATTAACATGGCATAAGTCATGGTAAAATGTGTAGAATTGCAGGACATTAGCTGTAAAACTGAAACAAAAAAAGTTATGTAAAGCAAACATATTTGTTCACTTTTGTTAATATAATACTTTTTCTACTAACTGATCACTCTGTATGTATTAAATTACAGTTTTTAATCCCGGTGCCGAGTTAATGTGTAGCGGCTAATTGTATAGCTAATAGGCTATGCGTTTGTAGATCAACTGAGGTGAATGAAGCTACAGTGCATTCGGAAAGTATTCAGACCCCTTGACTTTTTCCACATTTTGTTACATTACAGCCTTATTCTAAAATTGATTAAATGAATTTTTCCCTCATCAATCTACACACAATACCCCATAATGACAAAGCAAAAACAGGCTTTTAGATTTTTTTGCAAATATATAAAAAATTAAAAACTGAAATATCACATTTTCACTATCACAATTATCGGCGCACTTCCTGGTGTTGGCGCAAAAGAGCTGGGTTTTGATGAATAATCAAGTTGTGGGTGTGTCGAGACTTGGCCCCCTCACTGGCCAATCAGAATGTGTTCCATGGCAAAACATGTGGTTGCTTCAAGTTGTGTATTTACGGTCTTTTATACTGTATATTGCCTAGTTTGTTAAATGGCTTACAGAAACTAAATAACAAAATGTAGACCTATCTTTGCTAAATACGTTAACTTGAACCCATTTGCAGTCCACATTGTTCTAAGTAATTGCATGGCTTCAACAGCATTCACACCGAAATAGGGGCTAGGCCAAATGTAAATTGCATTATGGCTGAGCATGGACTTGCCAACAACTTGTTTTAAATACGCTATGTCACACTTACAGGCACCATAGTTTCTCCACGTGGGCATATAATATTAAACAACACAGACTATGGAGGGTTTTACGCACATCCACACTTTTCACAGCAGCTGGTCAAAGATCCAATATAAAGAGAAAGGGAGAATGTCCACTCACTGTTATACTGCTCCCAAATAGGCCTATGTTCCATGAACATAATCGGAACCATTTTACAGATCTGATTGCATTCACACATCTCCAGAAGTTGCATTGCATGCACACCAAGGATGTTGTAACCATCAAACCAGGAAGGTGAATCATTCTAATGACATTTTTTTTTTTTTACATTTTAGTCATTTAGCAGACGCTCTTATCCAGAGCGACTTACAATTAGTGAGTGCATACATTTTTCATAGGGGGGGCAGTTAGATTGGTTGTAATAAGATTAAACTAAAAACAAGCTATCTTTTTTTTTTTACTACAACAATAAATACACGTAAAATGTAATGCTATCATAAATCGGCAGGATAAAAAAAAAAAACGCATTGTTGTTAGAATAGCGTTAGTTCAAATCTGGTATTGGAATAAGAGAAAACATGATCAAGCGGTATTCAATTCAAGCTAAATTTATTATATGCAAATGTATATATGATAATTGTGATGGTTCGTATACGGGCTTCCTGAAAAACCATGCAGGGCCGTCAGAGAACTAAGTTCCTTATTACAGGCTCTTCTTTAAATACCCTGACAGTGATAGGTCCCGCTCCTTGCTGGGCCTATCAACGGTAGAGGCTGAGTGTGGTTTAGACTTACTCAGTCTATCGTTGGCGCACAGGCTGGTCCCAGTCCCTTGGCGCTTCACTGTTGCCAGGCATTAATTGTTATCCCCACAACTTGTCCCGAGTCAGCACCCATATACACAGTTTGTAGCAGAACACATGTCCTTGAGTGCGGTTTAACAAAGAGGCTGTGTTTGTGTATGTGAGACACAAGTCTTATCTCCCCCTACTCCCTAACAGCTCCTCACACGAATCACAGCTTGTTAGGTTAAACAATTTATATCAGTACAGTACAAACCTTTTATGTTTAATGATTAATGCTTTCTTATTAAGCTAACAGCACATCTAAAATATAATTATGGCTGAGCATGGACTTGCCAACAACTTGTTTTAAATACGCTATGTCACACTTACAGGCACCATAGTTTCTCCACGTGGGCATATAATATTAAACTATGCAGACTATGGAGGGTTTTACGCACATCCACACTTTTCACAGCAGCTGGTCAAAGAGAAAGGGAGAATGTCCACTCACTGTTATACTGCTCCCAAATAGGCCTATGTTCTATGAACATAATCGGAACCATTTTACAGATCGGATTGCATTCACACATCTCCAGAAGTTGCATTGCATGCACACCAAGGATGTTGTAACCATCAAACCAGGAAGGTGAATCATTCTAATGACTTTTTTTTTTTTTTACATTTTAGTCATTTAGCAGACGCTCTTATCCAGAGCGACTTACAATTAGTGAGTGCATACATTTTTCATAAGGGGGCCAGTAAGATTGGTTGTAATAAAATAAAACTAAAAACAAGCTATCTTTTTTTTTTTTACTACAACAATAAATACACGTAAAATGTAATGATATCATAAATTGGCAGGATAAAAAAAAAAAAACGCATTGTTGTTGAACGAGCCTTTGTTATAGTCGGCCTAAGGGAGGGCTTGGGTTTTGAACATATGAAATGGAAAACAAGCAGTTCTTACAGGTTACAGATCATTTCTAAATATGAGGATCACCGGGATTCACCAAAATTCTCCTCTCGTTTCATGATGGGAATGGACACCTAGCCTACATCATGGACTGGGTTTTACGCACGTCCAAAACGGGACCTGCATGGCCAAAATAATGTGGGCCTGCCTACAATGCATAGATAAAAAGGGTATGTCAGCTCATGCTTTACTCCTCTCAATGTCAGCTCACTGTTTTACTCCTCTTAAAAGTTATATTTTAATACATCTTTGGTGATTAAGATTTATTTCCAAACGATCTCAGGAGCCAAACCCTTTATCGACAGTCTTGACTACTTCACGAATGCTAGTGTGCCAGTTTTTACATGACAAAATTGCAAACTAACCTGTATTTGATAGTATGCTCCAGCCGAAAATAGAGCCCATATAATACATTCGTTAGAAAACAGTAAAAGCATTTCGTTAACATAAGTGCTATTATTCAAAATTCATCTACAGTAATATTTTCCTCTTACATTGTCTGAATTAGAATTTGTTTATGTGTCACACATTCTACATTCCAAAAGACCACCGACTAATATAAATGCATAAAACAAAGGCAAATAGCCAAAAACACATGAAATAGACATAACAAAACAATAACGTGAGGGAATGCAAAGTAACGACATGATATGATGACTGGCGGGCCTCTCTATGCTGCACAAACACTTAATGTTGGGATAAGTGAAAGTGAAGTTGGCAAGCGCCTGCGAGGGGGAAGCTACAGACACAGAGACACTAGCTGTGTTCGAATGCCCATACTAACATACTGCATACTACATACTTAATGAGTATATACTACATACTATTAGCTCATTTTAGTATACCGTAAACAAACGTATTCTTTCAGTTGAGCATACTGGAGCTTCACCAGTCTACCGGAAGTTGATGCTGTTGCTATGCACAGTGTTACCAACTTAGCGACGTTGTCGCAATATTTAGCGAGTATTCATACCCCTCTAGCGACATATTTTCAAAAAAATCGACTAGCGGCAAATCTAGCGACTTTTTCTGGTGTTATTGGAGACTTTTGGAGACTCTGACGTGAAAGCACGTATCGTTCTTACTCTTCTCAACAAGCAGCGGGTGCTGCCATGGGCCCCACCCCCGCCCGCTGCCGTGGGCCCCCCCCCCCACTCTGCTGTGAGCCCACCCCCGTCCCAAAGCACTCACAGGCGGCCCAGTCCTCGCGCAGCAGTCCCTCCCAGCTGCAGTCAGAGCAGGAGATGTTCACCCCTCCGCATCCAGACTGCAAATGACCGCCGCTGCCTGATCCCGCCCTGGCTTACATTCAGGGCGGGATGTAAATGTAAAATGTTCTTTGTCTAAAATAAATCACTGCACAAAAATAAATCACTGCATTTGACTCACACAGCCTCAGTCACTTACTCACCTCGTCCACTGTGTGTGTGCCTCTCTGTGACATAAGCTAAACATCTAGCTGGCTAGCTCATCATGTCTCAGTCTAAACTGTACACTCAAAAATACAGAAAGGAGTGGGAATCAAACCCTGAATTCAAAGGCTGGTTGAAGCCGTTTATTGGAGATGATACACGGGCATACTGTCTGTATTGTAAGGCTAATTTCTACGCCAAACTTAGTGATGTAGAAAAACACATGACAACTCAAAAACATACTCAAAAGGCAAAGCCTTGTAACAGTTCCACCCAAAACAAGCTGCCATTTAAGGTTTAAAAAATTGACTCTGCAAAAAAGGCTGAGGCCACCATGGCATTAGCTATCGCTGAACACTGTTCCATGCTGGCATGTGATCACATTGGAGAAGCATGTAGAGCTGCTTTCTCAGACTCCACTGCTGCTACCCACATCAAAATGTACAGAAATGATTAATGGTGTTCTAGCACCATACTTTCTGAAAAAGTTGGTCGCAAATGTGGGTTACCAGCGTTTCAGCCTCCTCCTCGATGAGTCCACGGATGTAAGGGGTTGTGATAAGGTACTTTAGTGACACCAAGCAGACAATTGTATCAACATTTCTGGGGCTTGTTGAGTTGGAGGGAGATGCCAAATCTATAGCCCGTGCTGTTGTGGCTTTCCTCGAGAAGTGTTGTCTTAAAAAAGAGAAACTCCTGGGGATATGGACTGACAATGCCTCTGTTATGACGGGGATTAACAATGGGGTCAATAAAGTGCTGAAGGAGGAGTATGGCCTCAAAGATCTGGTTCTTATCCGCTGTGTGTGCCACTCTCTGCAGCTTTCTGTAAGTCAGGCTTCCAATGACACCATCCCCCGTAGTGTGAAGTACTTGGTACGAGAGACTTATAACTGGTTTTTAGTGTCTCCAAAGCGCAGGGAGGCCTACAAGGCCATATTAGAATAACACAGACCATCAACTGTGGGGAGAAACCTTTACAGATAACCACACGTTGGCTCTCCATTGAACCTGCGGTTTCACACATTTTGGACCAGTGGGAGGAGCTTAGGCTGCATTACGCAGTCACCAAGTCCAGTGAACACTGCTACATGGCTGAGGTTTTATCCTCAAAATATATTGTATCTGACTTTTTTGAAGTCAGTGCTGGGTGAGGTAGAGTTGGCCATCAAGGCTTTTGAGGGAGAGCAAGTAGATCCTCTTAAGCTACTTGACAGCTTGGTTAGCCTGATCAAGTCTGTGAACAGCAAGCAGGGTGCTGAATCCACTGGCAAATGTTGATGTACTCAAAGTGCAAATAGATGGATACATCAGTCCCAAACCGTACCTTGGTTACCTTTTTGAGTCAAAGGCAGCTGAGCTCCACCTTGCACCTGAGGATGAAAACAATGTCCGAAAGCGGTGTGTAGCCTTCACCATCTCCCTCACTAATGAGTTGAGGGTGAGACTGCCGGACAACATCGAAGCATTGCAGTACATGTCAGTTTTCAATGTGGAGGAAACTCTAAAGCACAATAAGAGCCCAGAAAAAATAGCCAAGCTCCTTGGCTACTCCCCTGCAGAGATAGACAAGATTGTCCAGCAATGGCGTGCCATCCATCTTAGTAAATGGAATGAGACAAAAAACACACTGGGCTTCTGGAGTGAGATTTGGAAGTTCAGGAATGCAGCTGATATCAACCCGTTTCAAGAACTTGCCATGGCTGATGTGTCTGTGTTGTCCTTGCCACACTCGAATGCTGAAGTCGAGAGAGTTTTCAACCAGATGAGTGTGGTAAAAAGCAAACTTAGAAATTGGATGTCCTTGCAGACCCTTAACTCCATCCTGTACATTCGATATGGACTGAAGCTGTCTGGTGAGGCTTGCTATGAGCACCAGCTGCCTGATAATGTTTTGCAGCTTTTTGGCACATCAGCTGCTTACTCATTTAAGTCAGCTCCCTCAGTTGATGAACCTGCCATAGAGAGCCTTGACCAAAATGATGATGACCCACTCTTTCTGTGAGCCAGCACAGCCTGTGTGTGTGTGGAGGGGGGTCTGGGGGGAAAAAAAACAATTAAACTGAACCTTAGGGCTAGACTAGTTACCATCATTTTCTCACATTGCCATTGACAGTTTTTTCTATTGTCTCTTTTTGGTCCATTTAGATTGTTAATGTAGATTGTATACAAAAAACTTTTTAAAATTTTATGGTTAAAAATGTTCATGTTTTACTGTGACTTGTTGTAGGCTCCTAAGTGGACTATAAGGTTAAAAACCAAACCAAACTTAAGAAACCTAAACAAAAAAAAATATGTATAAAAATACAATAAAATAATAATAATAATAATAAACAAAGTAACTCTGCCAGAGTGTATCTTTTGGGTCACTTTTGCCCGGATAAAGGAGGAGGGAATTGTGACATAAAAAAAACAAGAATCGACAGAAGAAAGTTCATTTGTAGTTCTAAACATATTTAGGGTGTTTTTTTCTTCACTTTTTGTCTCTCCCACGACGTTATTCCTCTCTCCTACAGCGTCCATCACAATTACATGCACATGGCCAATTATGCAAATTAGGTGATGACGTCATTTAGCGACTTTTAGGACAGCAAATAGCTACTTTCCTTACTGAGGAGTTACTTCTTGCTAGCTTGTTAGCATAACACATTACTAACATCTTAAGACTTCATTAACAATGTCCATTAAGAAAGCACAACGACTATACCACTTAGCAAAGCTAAGATTTACGTGAATAATCAAGTCAATAGGTTGTGTTCGTAAATTCACTCTGGCTATCTACTCTGATTTCAGAGCACTCTTCTCTATGTGCCAGAGCGCAGAATAACTGACACATTTACGAACGCTCAACCCCCATTGAATATGGCCGGTGTCAGTAAACATCGGCAAAAAAGCGTAATTAAATTGTTGCCTGCAGCACAGTTACCAATGCTCTGGATAACATGAAAACAGCCTAACCAGCTCTGCTAGGGCGAGTAAAATGGACAGACTGTGGCGTTCTCTCATTTGTATCTGAAAGTAATTTAGCTAGCAAGCTAGCCAACGTTAGCCAGTTACCTTGGGTGCTTGACTGCCGTTGTGAGGTCAGAATGCATGGATCAACCAGAGCGTCCAGTGTGCGCTCTGAACGCTCTGAGA
The DNA here is from genome assembly GCF_020615455.1 of Coregonus clupeaformis. Taxonomy (NCBI): domain Eukaryota; kingdom Metazoa; phylum Chordata; class Actinopteri; order Salmoniformes; family Salmonidae; genus Coregonus; species Coregonus clupeaformis. Next base: position 32,278,070 of record NC_059192.1, on the reverse strand, counting down.
GCGAAACGCAATTTACGAACATACAGTTGGGTAGTTAGTTAGATAGCATATAGTTAATATACTGGCAAGTTCTATGTATTAGTAGCCAACTAACGTTAGGTAGCTAGCTAACATACTAGTACATACTGCTGTAATGATATGCTATGCGGTTCGTAAGGATAGCGTAGCTAACAAATTGTCAGCCAACATAACGTGTAACTTATTTGAAAGGTCATTACTTTATTACATTGCTATTGCTCAACATTTTCTTAACATTTGTCATATTTAGTTAAAGCAATGAATTTGTATCTGCTCTCATCGGACTTCGGCTGCATATTTTCCACCATTTTCTTCAAATCTGGAAAACGATGTGAAGCCACGCCCATTTTCGGAAGAATTGCATTATGGGCCCAAAAATCACGGAAATAGTGTCCACTGCTTGTATACTTCGTATTTTGACAAATGTAGTACCACATCCGGGAACTTTTGGCATACTAATTATATCCATATTATTACCAATAAGCATACTACATACTCAATTTACGTCACAAAAAGTATGGTTAGTATGGTTAGTATGAGTATTTGAAGCTACTGTTAATAGCAAGCTAGCTAGCTAAATAGCCAACATATAATTGCATCAGATGGTGTAAAACTATTTTTACACAATGCTACCTCATCACCAATAGTTTGCTAGTATCACAACAACATTAGAAAACATTTTATGATCCAGATACAATAGAAAAGGAGCTACGTTTCCAGACGAAACAACAGCTATCATGCTAACACCCAATGTTATCCCTATGGTGTTTTTTTTTTTTTCACAAATTAGCTTAGCATCACCGCAAACTAAAAAGCTAGAATAAACATGCAAAAACGCAATTCTAACATAAAACAGTTGAAAACAAAATAAGCCTATTCTCAGACTTATGTTTCCAAGGCATAGTGAGCAGGAACGGTGGAGCTCGTCCGTGATGCTGCCAACACAGACACAGACACCCTGTTAATAACTAGCTAAAGCCAACTTAGAATTGCATCAGATGGTGTAAAACTATTTGCTAGCACGTTAGAATAATTCCAAGTAATAAAGCATTTATAATGTATTAGTAAATGGTTTATTAATGTTTTAATCATTACTCCATTCACAATATGTTTAATATAGGTCCTAATAAACCATTTACTAATTATTAGTTCAGTCTTTTTGCATGGCCTCATCTAAAGTGGGCTATTTATACTTTATAAATACTTTATAAATGTTTTGAGTGACCAGTGTAATTTCTCCCAAAAAGAAGGACATGCCATTGGTAGACATTCCAGCAGTACCTGATGCTCTTTAAGGTCTCAAAATGGCCCCTAGAACATATCAATGGTTAAACAATAAGCACACAATAAAGAGGATGTTTAAGCAGCCACACTATTGTTATATGTTTTTAGTCCAAAAATGCTAACATAAGCATTTCTTGGGAGTTACTTTTCTACCAAAACCAATCTTGGTTAACCCAGAACTACAATATTGCCTAATTTGGTCAGCTGTGTGATAAAGTTCTGGGTCCATACATGTTATAATTCGGGAGTTTCTGTTTGCGAAGTCTCCATCCTCGCAAAAGGAAACTCTCAACCAAAGCTCCCACCCCACCTCCCCCTCTGCTAATTTCACCACATGCACGAAGCAGTCAAAGTTTAAACAACCAGTCCAGACAAAACCGTGATTTTCCTGTGTTTTATATATATTTATGAGGTTGGAATAATATTGTGACATTTTGAAAATTATGATCATGCCCTTTTACTGTAAGAGCTGTTTGAAAAGACCGCCTGAAATCTCTGCCTGTTTTGGTTCGATGGAGCATTGGCCTTTCCATGGTGACATCACCATGCGGTAAATTAGTTAATATACCAATAAGAAAGAGAGTTTCAAACCTATCTGCCAATGACAGACCACTGCCAGACAGTCCTAGCAACATTTTTGCTTGAGAAATTGCTCTTTGCTAAGAAGCAATTGGTTTCTTTTTGACTATTTTAATTGAAAACAATCACAGTAAGCAATCTAATTGTTATTCAGAAATGATGTGCTATAAAAAATAAAAATAAAATTAAAGGCAGCATTAGACCTTTAAGCACTGCCTTCGCCCAATCCTGGTACACCCAAATAATCAGTGATGAAAACCCAAACACTGGAAATACTGCTGCTGGTTATCCTAAACATTCTATCCTGTCATAATAGATTCATTTATTGTAGCCGAAGATTTTAACAAAACAAACTTGAGGACTAGGCTGCCGAAGTTCTATCAACATATCGACTGTTGTACTCGCACTGCTAAAATCCTCGACCATTGCTATTCAAATTTCCGGGATGGTTATAAGACCCTCCCCCGCCCTCCTTTCGGCAAATCTGACAACAACTCCATTTTGCTTCTCCCTTCCTATAGGCAGAAACTCAAACAGGAAGTACCCGGGTAAGGACAATTCAACGCTGGTCTGACCAATCGGAATCCACGCTTCAAGATTGTTTTGATCACATTTACATTTACGTCATTTAGCAGACGCTCTTATCCAGAGCGACTTACAAATTGGTGCATTCACCTTATAGCCAGTGGGATAACCACTTTACACATTTTTTGTTTTTGTTTGGGGGGGAGCTTGTTCCACCATTGGGGTGCCAGAGCAGCGAACAGTTTTGACTGGGCTGAGCGGGAACTGTGCTTCCGAGGAGGTAGGGGAGCCAGCAGGCCAGAGGTGGATGAATGCAATGCCCTCGTTTGGGTGTAGGGACTGATCAGAGCCTGAAGGTACGGAGGTGCCGTTCCCGTCACAGCTCCGTAGGCAAGCACCATGGTCTTGTAGCAGATGCGAGCTTCAACTGGAAGCCAGTGGAGTGTGCGGAGGAGCGGGGTGACGTGAGAGAACTTGGGAAGGTTGAACACCAGACGGGCTGCGGCATTCTGGATGAGTTGTAGGGGTTTAATGGCACAGGCAGGGAGCCCAGCCAACAGCGAGTTGTAATCCAGACGGGAGATGACAAGTGCCTGGATTAGGACCTGTGCCGCTTCCTGTGTAAGGCAGGGTCGTACTCTCCGAACGTTGTAGAGCATGAACCTACAGGATCGGGTCACCGCCTTGATGTTAGCGGAGAACGACAGGGTGTTGTCCAGGGTCACACCAAGGCTCTTCGCACTCTGGGAGGAGGACACAACAGAGTTGTCAACCGTGATGGCGAGATCATGGAACGGGCAGTCCTTCCCCGGGAGGAAGAGCAGCTCCGTCTTGCCAAGGTTCAGCTTGAGGTGGTGAACCGTCATCCATACTGATATGTCTGCCAGACATGCAGAGATGCGATTCGCCACCTGGTTATCAGAAGGGGGAAAGGAGAAGATTAGTTGTGTGTCGTCTGCGTAGCAATGATAGGAGAGGCCATGTGAGGATATGACAGAGCCAAGTGACTTGGTGTATAGCGAGAATAGGAGAGGGCCTAGAACTGAGCCCTGGGGGACACCAGTGGTGAGAGCACATGGTGCGGAGACAGCTTCTTGCCACGCCACTTGGTAGGAGCGACCGGTCAGGTAGGACGCAATCCAAGAGTGAGCCGCGCCGTAGAAGCCCAGCTCGGAGAGGGTGGAGAGGAGGATCTGATGGTTCACAGTATCAAAGGCAGCAGACAGGTCTAGAAGGACAAGAGCAGAGGAGAGAGAGTTAGCTTTAGCAGTGCGGAGAGCCTCCGTGACACAGAGAAGAGCAGTCTCAGTTGAATGACCAGTCTTGAAACCTGACTGGTTTGGATCAAGAAGGTCATTCTGAGAGAGATAGCAAGAGAGTTGGCTAAAGACGGCACGCTCAATAGTTTTGGAGAGAAAAGAAAGAAGGGATACTGGTTTGTAGTTGTTGACATCAGAGGGATCGAGTGTTGTTTTTTTGAGAAGGGGTGCAACTCTCGCTCTCTTGAAGACGGAAGGGACATAGCCAGCGGTCAAGGATGAGTTGATCAGCGAGGTGAGGTAAGGGAGAAGGTCACCGGAGATGGTCTGGAGAAGAGAGGAGGGGATAGGGTCAAGCGGGCAGGTTGATGCGCAAGATTTTATCTGGAGAGAGAGGGGAGAAAGAAGTCAAAGCATAGGGTAGGGCAGTGTGAGCAGGACCAGCAGTGTCATTTGACTTAACAAACGAGGATCGGATGTCGTCAACCTTCTTTTCAAAATGGTTGACGAAGTCATCCACAGAGAGGGAGGAGGAGGATTCAGCAGGGAGGAGAAGGTGGCAAAGAGCTTCCTAGGGTTAGAGGCAGATGCTTGGAATTTAGTGGTAGAAAGTGGTCTTAGCAGCAGAAACAGATTAAGAAAATGTAGAGAGGAGGGAGTGAAAAGATGCCAGGTCCGCAGGGAGTCTAGTTTTCCTCCATTTCCGCTCGGCTGCCCGGAGCCCTGTTCTGTGAGCTCGCAATGAGTCATCAAGCCACGGAGCTGGAGGGGAGGACCGAGCCGGCCGGGAGGATAGGGGACATAGAGAGTCAAAGGATGCAGAAAGGGAGGAGAGGAGGGTTGAGGAGGCAGAATCAGGAGATTGGAGGGAGAAGGATTGAACAGAGGGAAGAGATGATAGGATGGAAGAGGAGAGAGTAGCGGGAGAGAGAGAGCGAAGGTTGCGACGGCGCATTACCATCTGAGTAGGGGCAGAGTGAGTAGTGTCGGAGGAGAGCGAGAGAGAATAATTTAGACATATACACTGAAACAGTGACTGAGTTTATCAGGAAGTGTATAGGTGATGTTGTGCCCACTGTGACTATTAAAACCTACCCTAACCACAAACCGTGGATAGACAGCAGCATTCGCGCAAATCTGAAAGCGCGAACCACCGCATTCAACCATGGCAAGGTGACTGGGAATATGGCAGAATACAAACAGTGTAGCTACTCACTCCGCAAGGCAATTAAACTGGCAAAACATCAGTATAGAGACAAAGTGGAGTTGCAATTCAATGGCTCAGACAAGAGACGTATGTGGCAGGGTCTACAGACAATCACAGACTACAAAAAGAAAACCAGTCACGTCGCCGACACCGACGTCTCGCTTCCAGACAAGCTAAACACCTTCTTTGCCCGCTTTGAGGATAACACAGTGCCACTGACGAGGCCCACAACCAAGGACAGTGGCCTCTCCTTCTCCATGTTGTTCTTTAAAAGTGCTTTCCTCTCAATCTTAAATAAGCATGCCCCATTCAAAAAATTCAGAACTAAGAACAGATATAGCCCCTGGTTCTCCTCAGACTTGACTGCCCTTGACTAGCACAAAAACATCCTGTGGCGTACTGCATTAGCATCGAACAGCCCCTGCGATATGCAACTTTTCAGGGAAGTCAGGAACCAATATACACAATCAGTTAGGAAAGCAAAGGCTAGCTTTTTCAAACAGAAATTTGCATCCTGTAGCACTAACTCCAAAAAGTATTGGGACACTGTAAAGTCAATGGAGAATAAGAGCACCTCCTCCCAACTGCCCACTGCACTGAGGCTAGGAAACACTGTCACCACCGATAAATCTACAATAATCAAGAATTTCAACAAGCATTTTGCTACGGTTGGCCATGCTTTCCACCTGGCTACCACTACCCCGGGCACCAGCTCTGCACCCTCCGCTGCAACTTGCCCCAGCTGATGTTCTGAAAGAGCTGAAAAATCTGGACCCCTACAAATCAGCTGGGCTAGACAATCTGGACCCTTTCTTTCTAAAATTAGCCGCCGAAATTGTCGCAACCCCTATTACTAGCCTGTTCAACCTCTCTTTTGTAACATCTGAGATCTCCAGAGATTGGAAAGCTGCCGCGGTCATCCCCCTCTTCAAAGAGGGTGACACTCTAGATCCAAACTGTTACAGACCTATATCCATCCTGCCCTGCCTTTCGAAAGTTTTTGAAAGCCAAGTTCAAACAGATCACCGACCATTTCGAATCACACCGTACCTTCTCCGCTATGCAATCCGGTTTCCGAGCTGGTCATGGGTGCACCTCAGCCATGCTCAAGGTCCTAAACGATATTATAACCGCGATCGATAAAATACAGTGATTAAGACCGCGATCGATAAAATAATGTGATTAAGACATTTAAGCATGTTAACCCCCGCAAGGCTGCCGGCCCAGACGGCATCGCTAGCTGCGTCCTCAGAGCATGCGCAGACCAGCTGGCTGGTGTGTTCATGGACATATTCAATCTCTCCCTTTCCCAGTCTGCTGTTCCCACATGCTTCAAGAGGGCCACCATTGTTCCTGTACCCAAGAAAGCAAAGGTAACTGAACTAAATGACTATCGCCCTGTAGCACTCACCTCTGTCATCATGAAGTGCTTTGAGAGACTAGTCAAGGATCATATCACCTCTACCTTACCTGTCACCCTAGACCCACTTCAATTTGCTTACCGCCCCAATAGATCCACAGACGATGCAATTGCCATCACACTGCACACTGCCCTATCCCATCTGGACAAGAGGAATACTTATGTAAGAATGCTGTTCATTGACTATAGCTCAGCATTCAACACCATAGTACACTCCAAGCTCATCATTAAGCTCGAGGCCCTGGGTCTGAACCCCGCCCTGTGCAACTAGGTCCTGGACTTCCTGACGGGCCGCCCCCAGGTGGTGAAGGTAGGAAACAACATCTCCACTTCGCTGATCCTCAACACTGGGGCCCCACAAGGGTGAGTGCTCAGCCCCTCCTGTACTCCCTGTTCACACATGACTGTGTGGCCAAGCACGCCTCCAACTCAATCATCAAGTTTGCAGACGACACAACAGTAGTAGGCTTGATTACCAACAATGACGAGACCGCCAAGAGGGAGGAGGTGAGGGCTCTGGGAGTGTGGTGCCAGGAAATAACCTCTCACTCAACATCAACAAAACAAAGGAGATTATCGTGGACTTCAGGAAACAGCAGAGGGTGCACCCCCCTATTCACATCGACGGAACCGCAGTGGAGAAGGTGGCGTACACATCACCGACAAACTGAAATGGTCCACCCACGCAGACAGTGTGGTGAAGAAGGCGCAACAGAGCCTCTTCAACCTCAGGAGGCTGAAGAAATGTGGCTTATCACCTAAAACCCTCACAAACTTTTACAGATGCACAATTGAGAGCATCCTGTCGGACTGTATCACCGCCTGGTACGGCAACTGCACCGCCCACAACTGCAGGGCTCTCCAGAGGGTGGTGCGGTCTGCCTAACGCATTACCGGGGGCAAACTACCCGCCCTCCAAGACACATACAGCACCCGATGTCACAGGAAGGCCAAAAAGATCATCAAGGACATCAACCACACGAGCCACTGCCTGTTCACCCCGCTATCATCCAGAAGGCGAGGTCAGTACAGGTGCATCAAAGCTGGGACCGAGAGAATGAAAAACAGCTTCTATCTCAAGGTCATCAGACTGTTAAATAGCCATCACTAGCACATTAGAGGCTGCTGCTGCCTATTGAAATCACTGGCCACTTTAAGAAATGGAACACTAGTCACTTTAATAATGTTTACATATCTTGCACTACTCATCTCATATGTATATACTGCATTCTATTCTATAATATTCTTCTGTATCTTAGTCCATGCCGCTCTGTCATTGCTTGTCCATATATGTATATATTCTTAAATCCCATTCCTTACTTTTATGTGTGTATTGGTAATATGTTGTGAAATTGTTAGATATTACTGCACTGTCGGAGCTACAAGCACAAGCATTTCGCTACACCCGCTATAACATCGGTTAAACACATGTATGTGACAAATACAATTTTATTTGATTTTAGGCGTACAGAGGCCCATTATCAGCAACCATCAGTCCTGTGTTTCAATGGCATGTTGTGTTTACTAATCAAAGTTTATCATTTTAAAAGGCTAATTGATCATTAGAAAACCCTTTTGCAATTATGTTAGCACAGCTGAAAACTGTTGTGCTGATTAAAGAATCAATACAACTGGCCTTCTTGAGACTAGTTGAGTATCTGGAGCATCAGCAATTGTGGGTTCGATTACAGGCTCAAAATGTCCAGAAACAAATAACTTTCTTCTGAAACAGTCTATTCTTGTTCTGAGAAATGAAGGCTATTCCATGCGAGAAATTGCCAAGAAACTGAAGATCTCGTACAATGCTGTGTACTACTCCCTTCACAGAACAGCGCAAACTGGCTCTAACGAGAATAGAAAGAGGAGTGGGAGGCCTTGGTGCACAACTGAGCAAGAGGACATATACATTAGAGTGTCAAGTTTGAGAAACAGTCGCCTCACAGGTCGTCAACTGGCAGCTTCATTAAATAGTACCCGCAAAACACCAGTCTCAATGTCAACAGTGAAGAGGCGACTCCGGGATGCTGACTTCTAGGCAGAGTTGCAAAGAAAAAGCCATATCTCAGACTGCCCTTCTTAATCTTTTATTTTTATTGGCCAGTCTGAGAAAATGTTTTTTCTTTGCAACTCACAATATATCTGTGAATATATCAGCCAATCACAACACTGGTGGGTAAGTAATACTGTGAAACCCTATCATTCCACTATTACTGCAGATATATTACTGACATTTTCTGAAATTACAATGCAAAAATTCCAAAATGTCCTATGTGTAACACCTGTAGCCCTTTCCTGCAGTCGAATTACCTAGTGGCCTCATGGGTGGAATGTTATTTATATTTTTCATAATTAATAAACATTATTTCATAAACCTGCCCAAAATGTGTTTCTATGTCAACTGGTTTGGTTATATTTCAGTTTTCTGTGATGTATATAACGTGTAATATTGGGATGCAAACTCAAAATATAATACATTTAAACTCTATCTGACATGGTACCTGTGCCTTCTTTTTTTTCAAGCCCATAACCATGTGTGTCAGGTGTATACTTTTGTTTCAAAGTAGATTTATTTTAGACTACCAAGAAACACTGTGGGACCCTGATGTAGCCCACTGCAGTAAAAGTTCTCACTAGAACATGTTTTCATATTTGGTAGTTAGCTTATAAAACAGTCAAGTTAAGATATACAGTGCATTCTGAAAGTATTTAGTTTTCCCACATTTTGTTTACGTTACAGCCTTATTCTAAAATGGATTACATACACATTTTCCTCTTCGATCTACACACAATAACCCATAATGACAAAGTTAAAACAGGTTTTTGGAAACTTTAGCAAATTTATAAAAAATTTAAACAGAAATACCTTATTTACATAAGTATTCAGACCCTTTGCTATGAGACTCGAAATTGAGCTCAGGTGCATCCTGTTTCCATTGATCATCCATGAGATGTTTCTACAACTTCATTGGAGTCCACCTTGTGGTAAATTCAATTGGAAAGCTACCAGAAAATGTCTGCAGCATTGAAGGTCCCCAAGAACACAGTGGGGGAGAAGGGCCTTGGTCAGGGAGGTGACCAAGAACCCGATGGTTACTCTGACAGAGCTCCAGATTTCCTCTGTGGAGATGGGCGAACCTTCCAGAAGGACAACCATCTTTGCAGCACTCCACCAATCAGGCCTTTATGGTAGAGTGGCCAGACGGAAGCCACTCCTCAGTAAAAGGCACATGACAGCCCGCTTAGAGTTTGCCTAAAGGCACCTAAAGGACTCTCAGACCATGAGAAACAAGATTCTCTGGTCTGATGAAACCAAGACTGAACTCTTTGGCTGAATGCCAAGTGTCACATCTGGAGGAAACCTGGCACCATCCCTACAGTGAAGCATGGTGGTGGCAGCATCAGGATGTTTTTCAGCGGCAGGGTTTGGGAGACTAGCCAAGATCGAGGGAAAGATTAATGGAGCAAAGTATAGAGAGATCCTTGATGAAAACCTGCTCCAGAGCGCTCAGGACCTCAGACTGGGGTGAAGGTTCACCTTCCAACAGGACAACGACCCTAAGCACACAGCCAAGACAACGCAGGAGTGGCTTTGGAACAAGTCTCTGACTGTTCTTAAGTGGCCAGCCAGAGCCTGGACTTGAACCTGATTGAACATCTCTGGAGAGACCTGGAAATAGCTGTGCAGCGACGCTCCCCATCCAACCTGACAGAGCTTGAGAGGATCTGCGGAGAATAATTTAACCCACCATGCCTGGAGTATCCAGCAGACGCGGATACTCTCGGACTATCTCGACTGTCTTGGCCCCATTCTGTCTGGTCCACTGAGCCCTCTGGATCACGGTCTCCTTCATGTACTCCGCAACTTGGTTTGCCGGCCAGATGCTGTTAGATTAATTTGGATTTTAAGAATAATGACTAAAGGATTTCACCCCAAATACAGTATAAATGTTAGAATTATCATGTAGTGTCAACCCACTAACAGAGGGGGCGGTACTAAACATTCAAGGGTGAAGGGGAAGGCGGAAACTGTTTAGAAAAGTCACCTAAAGGTGGGAGGAGTCAAGTTTAGGAGGTATAAAATCGTACGTTTGTGTCTTTGGCGCCAGAGCTCTCCATGAATAAATATACAGATAAATACTTGTGGGTTGTGGACCTTGAATCATTGATGATTAAAACCAGAGCCTTACAACCTCTGGTAATGATTCAAGCTTAGGTTGAATTAGAGATAGAAATTCACATGACAGATTGGTCCTTTGAGCGGAGCTTAATACATCTTTATCGTTCTAAGGACACCGAAACCCGTGCACGGGCGGGTGATAGCATCCGTGAAAGAGTCCTGGCCTTCGACGTTAAGGTTATAAACAGGCCGGTGATTACTCTTTATGAACGATAAAGACGTTAACGAGTTTGAAAAAGCATTTAAATCCAAACTGCAAGGAAAAGGTCAGTAATTTTTATTCATGGATTTTGGTGAAATGATTTAAACTTGTATAAGAATAGGAATTCTTGTAAAGGGCAGACAGGTTACCAAAATCTCAAAGGAGGTAATAATTATTACGACTGGGGAGGGTCCGAAAATGACCCTAAGTAAATAGCTATTACAAAAATAAACTAGTCCGAAATGACATGGAGTGAAGGGTATTCACCAAGGTAAACTAGTTAATATTGTCATTGTGCGAGATGCAGTGTAACAGTATAAACAGGGAGATAATTATCATCGTGTGAGATAGATGAGTCGGGAGTAGCGTATACGACTGGGGATTTGCTAGAACTTTGCAAATAAGTTTAGCAAATGATTGTATAAGGTCGTATATGTGTGAGACTTAATCCATCGGGAGACGTGATAATTGTTTCAAGGAAGGAGCTAAAAATTAGGTCGCGTGAGAAAACATGGTTATCGACCCCTTTCATGAAACCGGAGTTTTAAATAAAAAACTCTGGGTTAGGGGTTAAATAATTTTAAATGGTTAATTACAAAAGCAGATCATACATTGGCTCAAGAGGCGCACTAAGATATTAGCTCCTACGAAAATAATTTGGGTTGAATTATTACAAAAAGGGGGGGGATTTCTTATTTTTCCACCATGGGAAATAAATCTTCTAAAGAGGTCGGAGAATTAACGGGGGATGAAAGATATATGTTAGGAAGAGATCGAAGAAATATGTTTTATGGATCCATTAGGGAGAAGAGGTATGAATTTATTGGGCATCTCGAAGTAAAAAAGTTAGAGAAGTTATATGATTAGGCAGATGCATGTGAAACGGATTTGAAAAAACAGCGAAAGGAGGGGCTAGAGACAGCGAGTGTTTTTTTAAGCGCGAAAGTGCTTTAACGGTAACAAAGGAATATTTAACCATTGTTACTGCAGGGGTAAAGAAAAGGAGGAGGACAGTCAATTTTTTGGTTCAACGGGTAAAATGTTTGAAAAAATGATTCGTGTCAATTAAGAATTGGCTAAAAACACCACAAAGCGATTATTTGAGAGGTACCTATTAAGTCCAACGATGCATATGTATGAACTTTCGCACTCAAACGTAGACGTACGTCATGAGTGAGAAAGTAGAGAATATTTACATTTGCATTTTTGGTCATTTGGCAGACGCTCTGGTCCAGAGCGACTTGCAGAACCAATAGAGGGTTGCATTGAACTATTATGTTGTGTTGGGCATTTGAATGGCATAAGGTGAAATATGTGTGTATGAGGGAATTCAACGGCTGGGATGAATGGTAACCGGATACTACTTAGTATTTGGTTGGTTAATGCTAAAGGGAAGATTTGGAGCGTGGTTGGGGGTTAAAAACACACTTATTCAATAGGGAATGGGTGGAGAGAGAGAGAGTTTTTACGTGTATTAAAAGTTGCATAAGATAGCTTTAGTAGTATTCTAGATAGGTCTATGAAAATATGTTACAAGTACGAATGACATTATGGAATATCATCCTTAAATGTATGCTTATCAACGATATCAAGTGTTTGTTTTATTGATTAGGGCCGAATCAGAGAGAACAGTTGAAGAAATTGGATGGCGAACTGAAGTAGCGATAGAGCTGTGAGGGTTGAGTTGAGGACAAGGAGAATGATTTGTGGCTCTGGTTGGCGGGAAGAAGGAGAGGCAGAGACAGACTTAAAGAGACAGAGGAAGTTAGAGAGGGAGAGAATAAAAGAAATAGAGAGAAGGAAACTGTTTAGGTTTGAAAAACAAGCAGGCTGAGAGACAGAGACAACAGTTTCTGGAGCTTGAAAAGCAGAGACTAACAGAGTAAGAAAAGGAACAGACGAGAGCAGAGTATTTAATGGCCACTAGGGGAAATAGCTGGTAGAGGTAGAACTCCAGAATAGAAGGGGAGAGAGATTTTACTAGGGGGTGAATCAAATAATTGATAATGGATCATTTGAAATGAGATCACATGTAGCAGATTTAGGTTAATCAATTAAATAATAATTAAATAATCATTGTATACTCTAAGAATTTTGAGTGGTTTTATGGATTAGTTATAAGGAATTAGATTGATACAAACATTATTGATGGGTTAGGACTGGGGATATCTGTATCATGTTTTGTGTGTACTACCATCTTTAGATTACGGATGGTAATTGAAGGTTAACAAAATGTATAACCAGGAGAAAGATATTAGCTTATCTCATTGGAATATTGCTCAGGGCAAGGGGGAGCAGTAGTGAAGTTAGGCAGTATTTAGGTCATAAGAGGGAGCTACCAAATTAAGTTGAGCCTAACTATCTTTGATTGTTATTTTTCAATTGGGTTTAAAAAAACAAAAAAAAAACACACCCAGCATGATGTTTATAAAGGGTTGTTATGTTGAATTTAGGGGATTTTCAACAGTTCATAGGTGGTGTTTACTATGCTGTGGGATGGAACGGTTTATTGGGTGATATTTGAAACTAAATTAATGGAATAAGCTGCAGTAATCAGAGGAATGTACAATCTAAGGCGAGACAACTATTGCCTAGATCATTGATTTAGCAATAGGATCAGGTAGATAAGGACTAGAGAAAAAAAAAATAGATGAAGAATGATGAGCTTTTTGGTAAGGATAGACTGCTGTAAAGCTTGGGTACTCCATTATGTACTGCATATGGGTAAATTAAGTGATCTTATCTATGGGAAGGCAATGGCAGCCCATGGTAAAATCATTTGGAACTCTGAGGAGGAAGAACAGTTTATGTTGTTGCTCTCTTCCCAAACAGTCTTAGCTTTTCATACATATATCAGGGATGTTACCCAAATGGTAGAGAGTAAAGAGGGATATGACATTGGTCGTGATTTAAAGATGATGTTTTTTTTTTTGGTGGGCTATTAGAGATAACTGGGTTAATCACAAACATAGAGGTTTTTATTCTTTGTTGCTAGGCAGAACACTTAGGTGACCTAAATATGGACTTGTCATGTCCAACAATCAGTCTTCAGGTCAAGCCCGGGAGAGCCGGGGTAGAACAGAGGTTGAACTAAACATAAGTGTTTTTACAAGATAAGAGATTGTTTGATTGGATTACTAATTGATTCTGAACTGAATGAAAGTCGAATTTAGCCGCCATAAAGACAAAGGAAATGGGAGGAGCAATAAAGAAGCAAAAGACAATCTCAAAAATGAAAGGCATGTCAATTGGTTGATAAATTACCTAAGGGAATGTTTAGGAAGGTGGTAAATATTGACACATAAGCAGAACTATGTGTCAAGAGGGGGGAAGAGGCTAATTGTAGGATTAAATAATATACGAAGGAGAGGACAAAATACTTTTAAAAAAAAACATTTTTTTAGATACAGTCTAAAAAGAGAATGCAGTCAGAAATTGTTACATTAATCTGAACATGTGTGAAGATAGTTTATTAACCACACCCGTATGTCAGAGGTTTTGTGCCCCACAGGTGAACTAAAGGAGAAGGTGACCCACTATCTAACCAGGTGACTGGTGAGCATCCAGTCACTAGAAGGAAAACTGGAAGCAGGCCTGTTGGGAAGGGCCCTATCAGGTTATGTTGGTCACCACCTTGGCCATTAGAATAGCAGAGAGAGGAACCTGGGTCCATGTTACCCACTGCAAGAAGGTAAGACCACATACAAGCACCACTTAGCACACGCAGAGTTGGCGAGCAGAACTAGGCCACAGGGTCCGGGGGTCACCTCTGTCAACGAAGATCTCCTACCCAGACCTATCATCACTGTAGTGTGTTCCTAGGGTGTGAGTATGGGGTGGTACCGAGCAGAAGGACTCAAGACAGGAGAGGGTTGGCGGTTGTTGGGAATATGGGTGACCCTGAGCTGCATCATAGTCTTGGCAATAGTCTTGGTATGTCAAGATCCACCACCACCTCGCACCAATTACGCTATGGCCTTACCATTATTAAGAAATAAAAGGGAAGCAACCCGACATACTGACCGTCAAGGACGAGTGATCTACAAAATAGGGATCAGAGAAGGGTGGGGAGTAAGATTCAAAATTAGGATCAGGGATCTTATCAGGGCAGATAAGCAAGCAACGTGGGATTATAAAATCCCATTGTATTTATGTTCAGCTCCCTCGGCGGATTGTTCCTGGGCTCGGGTATTTAGACATACTGGGGGACGGAGATATGAGACGGGGGGGGGCTGGACGTCCAGATGGAGGATAAGAAGGTATAACGACATCCCCACGGAGATGGTAGTAACGATAGTAAAGGTCACTAAAGAGGACATGAAAAGATCTTACTGGGCTTGCGCGGACAAATACGGACGGGATACTTGTCTAAGATTACATTTGATGGAGTCAAAAGATATGGAAAGCACAGGTACTGTCATTAATCCACTAACAGCAATAGACCGAGTAAATCAGTCAAGGGATGACGGAATCAATTCGACTAACCCGTCCACTATGAAAGATTTTCTCCTCCAAGAATGGAACAATGGGGAAGTAGAGGGGGTCCCTGATGAGAATCTCTGGTTAAAGTGGATGAAATACACCGCTAGGGCCTTGGGGGAGACCAATTGTTATGCATACTCCATTGGGCGACCGACAATGTTGACCGCCCCAATGCCAAAGGCAATGTTTCCCTGTGTATTAGACCTGGGGTCCAATCAAAAAGAGCCAAATTGCACAGGGATTGGGCTGGCAAAATTGACATACTCGGCCAGCCCACCTAGATTCACTTTAACTCCTGGTGAATACCAGTGTTACAGACATAGAAATGGCACCCGTAACTTGGGTGATTTTGATGGCTGTAAGGAGATAATTAATGTGACTGATTTAGATAAGGAAGGGAGGGAAAAAATTAGGAGCCTAACCATCCCTCTGACTGATGTGTGGTGGGCATGCACTAACAAAGGGAGCATTCGGCAGACATTACCAGAGGGATGGGTGGGTACTTGTGCACCAGTATTGTTGGTCCAACCTGTAAGAATTGGTCATCAAAGACCAGTGACAGGAAGAATAATTAGGAGAAAAAAAAATATAAGTCAGGAAGGAAATAGCCCAATTTGGATAGATGGTATAGGCATCCCCAGGGGTGTTCCAGACGAATACAAAGCTATGAATCAAATATGGGAGAGTTTTACTACAACATTTTTCTGGTGGGTGACAATAAACAAAAATATGGATTGGATAAATTATATCTATTACAACCAACAACGATTTATTGACCAGACTAGAGATACAGTAAAGGGGATCTCTGAGCGATTATCCGCCATCCCGCTCATAACTTAGTAGAGGTTGGTTCTAGATCAGGCAGAAAGGGCCGGTGTCTATAGAAAGATAAGCCATTGTTGCACATTTATCCCTAACAACACCACACTGGATGGGACAGTCACCAGAGCTCTTGCAGAATTAACTGCACTAAGTGAAGGATGAACTGAACTCAGAAGTTAGTACATTGTGGATAGGTGGTTTGATGAAATATTTGGTAAATGGAAAACCCTAGCAGCCACCATCTTAGGAGCGGTCAGTGTTTGTATGGGTATTCTTGTATTATGTGGTTGTTGTCTTGTTCCCTGTGTCCGAGGATTGGTGAGTCAGGCGTTGGTGAAATGCAGTATCTAAACAATGATGAGAGATGGACTGACTCCGGACTCTGACCAGGGGAATGTGAAAACGATCCTCCAGGCTTGGTGGATGACGAGGATTTGGACCCTGAAAGACCGCAATTGGATGAAATGTTTATTAGTTCTGATGTGATCTCTGAGATTAATCATGCTTGTAAAATACATTTATCCTGAATGTGGGAATATTTAGTCAAAGGGGTGGATTGTTAGATTAATTTGGATTTTAAGAATAATGACTAAAGGATTTCACCCCAAATACAGTATAAATGTTAGAATTATCATGTAGTGTCAACCCACTAACAGAGGGGGCGGTACTAAACATTCAAGGGTGAAGGGGAAGGCGGAAACTGTTTAGAAAAGTCACCTAAAGGTGGGAGGAGTCAAGTTTAGGAGGTATAAAATCGTACGTTTGTGTCTTTGGCGCCAGAGCTCTCCATGAATAAATATACAGATAAATACTTGTGGGTTGTGGACCTTGAATCATTGATGATTAAAACCAGAGCCTTACAACCTCTGGTAATGATTCAAGCTTAGGTTGAATTAGAGATAGAAATTCACATGACAGATGCTTGGTTAGTCGCTTGGTGTCCACAGTCCTATGTATTCGTGTGTGTCCGTTTACAGGTGGCGTTTACAGAATAGTCACTCCATGTACGAATTTGATGTTCTCCAGGCTATTGTCGAGTCATCTAAAAGCATGTCCTGGTCCATCTCTTCCACTGCAAAAGAGAGAGAAAGAGGGTACCTAATCAGTTGTACAACTGAATGCATTAAACCAAAATGTATCTTTCTGCATTTAACCCAACCTCTCTGTATCAGAGAGCATAGCTGCAGGAAATAGGGTTGCTGAAGATGCTGCAGCACCCCCTGAAAAATCAGAATAAACAAATATATTAATAAAATAATATATACAGCGCATTCGGAAAGTATTCAGACCCCTTAACTTTTTCCACATGTTGTTACGTTACAGCCTTATTCTAAAATTGATTACATGTTTCTTTCCCCCCTCATCAATCTACATACAATACCACATAATGACAAACCAAAAACAGGTTCTTAGAATTTTTTGAAAATGAATAAAAAATAAAAAACTGAAATATCACATTTACATAAGTACTCAGTACTTTGTTGAAGCACCTTTGGCAGTGATTACAGCCTCAAGTCTTCATGGGTATGACGCTACGAGCTTGGCACACCTGTATTTGGGGAGTTTCTCCCATTATTCTCTGCAGATCCTCTCAAGCTCTGTCAGGTTGCATGGGGAGCGTCACTGCACAGCTACAGTGAGGGAAAAAAGTATTTGATCGCCTGCTGATTTTGTACGTTTGCCCACTGACAAAGCCATGATCAGTCTATAATTTTAATGGTAGGTTTATTTGAACAGTGAGAAACAGAATAACAACAAAAAACGCATGTCAAATATGTTATAAATTGATTTGCATTTTAATGAGGGAAATAAGTATTTGACCCCTCTGCAAAACATGACTTAGTACTTGGTGGCAAAACCCTTGTTGGCAATCACAGAGGTCAGACGTTTCTTGTAGTTGGCCACCAGGTTTGCACAAATCTCAGGAGGGATTTTGTGATCTTGGGATCTTCTCCAAGTCATTAAGGTTTCGAGGCTGACGTTTGGCAACTCGAACCTTCAGCTCCCTCCACAGATTTTCTATGGGATTAAGGTCTGGAGACTGACTAGGCCACTCCAGGACCTTAATGTGCTTCTTCTAGAGCCACTCCTTTGTTGCCTTGGCCGTGTGTTTTGGGTCATTGTCATGCTGGAATACCCATCCACGACCCATTTTCAATGCCCTGGCTGAGGGAAGGAGGTTCTCACCCAAGATTTGACGGTACGTGGCCCCGTCCATCGTCCCTTTGATGCGGTGAAGTTGTCCTGTCCCCTTAGCAGAAAAAAACCCCCAAAGCATAATGTTTCCACCTCCATGTTTGACGTGGGGATGGTGTTCTTGGGGTCATAGGCAGCATTCCTCCTCCTCCAAACACGGCGAGTTGAGTTGATGCCAAAGAGCTCGATATTGGTCTCATCTGACCACAACACTTTCACCCAGTTCTCCTCTGAATCATTCAGATGTTCATTGGCAAACTTCAGACGGGCCTGTATATGTGCTTTCATGAGCAGGGGGACCTTGCGGGTGCTGCAGGATTTCAGTCCTTCACGGCGTAGTGTGTTACCAATTGTTTTCTTGGTGACTATGGTCCCAGCTGCCTTGAGATCATTGACAAGATCCTCACGTGTAGTTCTGGGCTGATTCCTCACCGTTCTCATGATCATTGCAACTCCACGAGGTGAGATCTTGCATGGAGCCCCAGGCCGAGGGAGATTGACAGTTCTTTTGTGTTTCGCCCATTTGCGAATAATCGCATCAACTGTTGTCACCTTCTCACCAAGCTGCTTGGCGATGGTCTTGTAGCCCATTCCAGCCTTGTGTAGGTCTACAATCTTGTCCCTGACATCCTTGGAGAGCTCTTTGGTCTTGGCCATGGTGGAGAGTTTGGAATCTGATTGATTGATTGCTTCTGTGGACAGGTGTCTTTTATAAAGGTAACAATCTGAGATTAGGAGCACTCCCTTTAAGAGTGTGCTCCTAATCTCAGCTCGTATAAAAGACACCTGGGAGCCAGAAATCTTTCTGATTGAGAGGGGGTCAAATACTTATTTCCCTCATTAAAATGCAAATCAATTTATAACATTTTTGACATGCGTTTTTCTGGATTTTTGTTGTTGTTATTCTGTCTCTCACTGTTCAAATAAACCTACCATTAAAATTATAGACTGATCATTTCTTTGTCAGAGGGCAAACGTACAAAATCAGCAGGGGATCAAATACTTTTTTCCCTCACTGTATTTTCAGTTCTCTCCAGAGATGTTAGATGGGGTTCAAGTCCGGGCTCTGGCTGGGCCACTCAAGGACATTCAAAGACTTGTCGCAAAGCCACTCCTGCGTTGTCTTGGCTGTGTGCTTAGGGTCGTTGTCCTGTTGGAAGGTGAACCTTCGCCCCTGTTTGAAGTCCTGAGCGTTCTGGAGCAGGTTTTCATCAAGGATCTCTTTTTACTTTGCTCCATTCATCTTTCCCTCGATCCTGACTAGTCTCCCAGTCCCTGCCACTGGAAAACATCCCCACAGCATGATGCTGCCACCACCATGCTTCACCGTAGGGATGGTGCCAGGTTTCCTCCAGATGTGACGCTTGGCATTCAGGCCAAAGAGTTCAATTTTGGTTTCATCAGACCAGAAAATCTTGTTTCTCATGGTCTGAGAGTTTTTAGGTGCCATTTGACAAACTCCAAGTGGGCTGTCATGTGCCTTTTACTGAGGAGTGGCTTCTGTCTGGCCACTCTACCATAAAGGCCTGATTGGTGGAGTGCTGCAGAGATGGTTGTCCTTCTGGAAGGTTCTCCCATCTCCACAGAGGAACTCTGGAGCTCTATAAGAGTGACCATCGGGTTCTTGGTCACCTCCCTGACCAAGGCCCTTCTCCCCCGATTGCTGAGTTTGGCCGGGCGGCCAGCTCTAGGAAGAGTCTTGGTGGATCCAAACTTCTTCCATTTAAGAATGATGGAGGCCACTGTGTTCTTGGGGACCTTCAACGCCGCAGACATTTTTTGGTACCCCATCCCCAGATCTGTGCCTTGACACAATCCTGTCTCGGAGCTCTACAGATCCCACAGTTGACATGCACTGTCAACTGTGGGATCTTATATAGACAGGTGTGTGCCTTTCCAAATCATGTCCAATCAATTGAATTGACCACAGGTGGACTCCAATCAAGTTGTAGAAACATCTCAAGGATGATCAATGGAAACAGGATGCACCGGAGCTCAATTTCGAGTCTCATAGCAAAGGGTCTGAATAATTATGTAAATAAGGTATTTCTGTTTTGTATACATTTGCTAAGATGTCTAAAAACCTGTTTTCGCTTTGTCATTATGAGGTATTGTGTGTAAATTGATGAGGACTTTTTTTTATTTAATAAGGCTGTACCGTAACAAAATGTGGAAAAAGTGAATACTTTCCGAATGCACTCTATTTGCAAGTGCTCTTGTATATTCATGTTTATAAAGTTTATAACACATTAAAGTTAATGTAGAGTTCATAAAATGTTTCCTAATGCTGTTGTGATACTAGCTAAATATTGGTGAAAAGAGTTTAACACCATCTAATGCAATGCAATGTTGGCTATTTAGCTAGCTAGGCTAGCCTAGCTATCAACAGGGTGCCAGTGGCTTCCCTCTCACAGGCGCTCGCCAACTTCACTTTCACTTTCCCCCATGTTAGGTGTTTGTGCAGCATAGAGAGGCACGCCAGTAGCCATATCATTTCAATAATTTGCATTCACTCACTGCTGCATGGGTTTAGTCTCATCCAGGTAAGTTGGTCCCCAAGTGTTGTAACATTATACCTGTCCTGTGTTTTGGGCTATTTGCCATTGTTTTATAGCCGGTGGTCTTTTTGAATGTAGAATGTGTGACGCATAAAACATTTATGAATGTTCTTTTCTAATTCAGAACTCAGACTATTCAGACTATGTAAGTGGAAAATATTACTATTGATAAAAATATTACTATTGATTAATTTTGAATAATAGCCAACAATGCAGACTTAAAAAAGTAAGACAAATTAGCTAAATTTAGTTAAAAAAAAGACTAATAGTACACAAACAAATACCAATAACGAGGCTATATACAGTGGCTTGCGAAAGTATTCACTATCATTTGTATTTGTATCATTGATTTACACAACATGCCTAGCACTTTTGAAGATGCAAAATATTTTTTTGGGTGAAACAAACAAGTAATAAAACAAAAAAACGGAAAAGTTGAACGTGCATAACTATTCACCCCCCCAAAGTCAATACTTTGTAGAGCCACCTTTTGCAGCAATTACAATCTCTATAAGCTTGGCACATCTAGCCAGCTCCTTCAAGTTCGATGGGTTCCGCTGGTGTACAGCAATCTTTAAGTCATACCACAGATTCTCAATTGGATTGAAGTCGGGGCTTTGACTAGGCCATTCCAAGACATTTAAATGTTTTCCCTTAAACCACTAGTGTTGCTTTAGCAGTATGCTTAGGGTCATTGTCCTGCTGCAAGGTATACCTCCATCCCAGTCTCAAATCGCTGGAAGATTGAAACAGTTTTCCCTCAAGAATTTCCCTGTATTTAGCGCCATCCATCATTCCTTCAATTCTGACCAGTTTCCCAGTCCCTGCCGATTAAAAACATCCCCACAGCCTGATGCTGACACCACAATGCTTCAAGATGGTGTTCTCAGGGTGATGAGAGGTGTTGGGTTTGCGCCAGACATAGCGTTTTCCTTGATGGCCAAAAAGCTCAATTTTAGTCTCATCTGACCAGAGCACCTTCTTCCATATGTTTGGGGAGTCTCCCACATGCCTTTTGGCGAACACCAAAATTACATTTACATTACATTTCACATTTTAGTCATTTAGCAGACACTCTTATCCAGAGCGACTTACAGGAGCAATTATGGTTAAGTGCCTTGCTCAAGGGCACAGCGACAGATTTTTCACCTAGTCGGCTCGGGGATTAGAACCAGCGACCTTTCGGTTATTGGCACTACACTCTTAACCACTAAGCTACCTGCCGCCCTGCACCCATCAGGGTTATCTTTGATCTCTTTGTTGCCTCTCTGATTAATGCCGTCCTTGCCAGGTCTGTGAGTTTTGGTGGGTGGCCCTCTCTTGGCAGGTTTGTTGTGGTGCCATATTCTTTCCATTTTTTTATAATGGATTTAATGGTGCTCCGTGGGATGTTCAAAGTTTCTGATATTTTTTTATAACCCAACCCTGATCTGTACTTCTCCACAACTTTGTCCCTGACCTGTTTGGAGAGCTCCTTGGACTTCATGGTGCCGCTTGTTTGGTGGTGCCCCTTTCTTAGTGGCATTGCAGACTCTGGTGCCATTCAGAACAGGTGTACAGTTGAAGTCGGAAGTTTACATACACCTTAGCCAAATACATTTAAACTCAGTTTTTCACAATTCCTGACATTTAATCCTAGTAAAAATTCCCTGTCTTAGGTCAGTTAAGATCACCACTTTATTTTAAGAATGTGAAATGTCAGAATAATCGTATAGAGAATGATTTATTTAAGCTTTTATTTATTTTATCACATTCCCAGTGGGTCAGAAGTTTACATACACTCAATTAGTATTTGGTAGCATTGCCTTTAAATTGTTTAACTTGGGTCAAACGTTTCGGGTAGCCTTACACAAGCTTCCCACAATAAGTTGGGTGAATTTTGGCCCATTAATCCTGACAGAGCAGGTTTGTAGGCCTCCTTGCTCGCACACGATTTTTCAGTTCTGCCCACACATTTTTTATAGGATTGAGGTCAGGGCTTTGTGATGGCCACTCCAATACCTTGACTTTGTTGTCCTTAAGCCATTTTCCCACAACTTTGGAAGTATGCTTGGGAACATTGTCCATTTGGAAGACCCATTTGCGACCAAGCTTGAACTTCCTGACTGATGTCTTGGGATGTTGCTTCAATATATCCACATAATTTTCCTTCCTCATGATGTCTATTTTGTGAAGTGCACCAGTCCCTCCTGCAGCAAAGCACCCCCACAGCATGATGCTGCCACCCCCGTGCTTCACGGTTGGGATGGTGTTCTTCGGCTTGCAAGCGACCCCCTTTTTACTCCAAACATAACGATGGTCATTATGGCCAAACAGTTCTATTTTTGTTTCATCAGACCAGAGGACATTTCTCCAAAAAGTACTTTGTCCCCATGTGCAGTTGCAAACCGTAGTCTGGCTTTTTTATGGTGGTTTTGGAGCAGTGGCTTCTTCCTTGCTGAGCGGCCTTTCAGGTTGTGTCGATATAGGACTTGTTTTACTGTGGATATAGATACTTTTGTACCTGTTTCCTCCAGCATTTTCACAAGGTCCTTTGCTGTTGTTCTGGGATTGATTTGCACTTTTCACACCAAAGTACGTTCATCTCTAGGAGACAGAACGCATCTCCTTCCTGAGCGGTATGATGGCAGCGTGATCCAATGGTGTTTATACTTGAGTACTATTGTTTGTACAGATTAACGTGGTACCTTCAGGCATTTGGAAATTGCTCCCAAGGATGAACCAGACTTGTGGAGGTCTACAATGTTATTTCTGACGTCTTGGCTGATTTCTTTTGATTTTCCCATGATGTCAAGCAAAGAGGCACTGAGTTTGAAGGTAGGCCTTGAAATACATCCAATGGTATACCTCCAATTGACTCAAATGATGTCAATTAGCCTATCAGAAGCTTCTAAAGCCATGACATCATTTTCTGTGATTTTCCAAGTGGTTTAAAGGCACAGTCAACTTAGTGTATGTAAACTTCTGACCCACTGGAATTGTGAAACAGTGAAATAGTGAAATAATCTGTCTGTAAAGAATTGTTGGAAAAATTACTTGTCATGCACAAAGTAGATGTCCTAACCGACTTGCCAAAACTATAGTTTGTTAACAAGAAATGTGTGGAGTGGTTGAAAAGCGAGTTTTAATGACTCCAACCTAAGTGTATGTAAACTTCCGACCTCAACTGTATATATACTGAGATCATGTGACAGATCATGTGACACTTAGATTGCACACAGGTGGACTTTATTTAACTAATTATGTGATTTCTGAAGGTAATTGGTTGCACCAGATCTTATTTTGGGGCTTCATAGCAAAGGGGGTGAATATATATGCACACACCACTTTTCCGTTATTTATTTTGTAGATTTTCTTTTAACATGTTACTCCCAAAAAATATATATTTAAATTACAGGTTGTAATGCAACAAAATAGGAAAAACACCAAGGGGGATGAATACTTTTGCAAGGCACTGTACAAGATGTACATGTACGTACGGGTGAAAGTGACTTGGCATAAAAATAAACTAGCAGCAGTGCATGTGAAGTGTGAAGGAGTGTGAATGTGTGTCTGTGTGCGAGTGTGTTTGGCGTCAATATGCTTTTGTATGTGTGTGTGTGAGCGTGTTGGAGTGTCAGTGTACTATGTGTGAGTGTATGGGTAGAGTCCAGTGTGTGTACATGGAGCCTGTGCAAGAGAGTAAGTGCAAAAAGGGGGTCAATGCAAATACACTATATGGCCAAAAGTATGTGGACAGCCCTTTAAATTAGTGGATTTGGCTATTTCAGTCACACCCGTTGCTTAATAAAATCGAGCACACAGCCATGCACTCTCCATTGGAAACATTGTCAGTAGAATGGCCCGTACTGAAGAGCTCAGTGACTTTCAACGTGGCACTGTCATAGGATGCCACCTTTCCAACAAGTCAGTTCATAAAATGTCATACCTGCTAGAGCTGCCCCGGTCAACTGTAAGTGCTGTTATTGTGAAGTGGAAATGTCTAGGAGCAACAACGGCTCAGCCACAAAGTGGTAGGCCACACAAGCTCACAGAACGGGACCAGCGGAGTGCTGAAGCGCGTAGCACGTAAAAATCGTCTGTCCTCGGTTACAACACTCACTACTGTGATCCAAACTGCCTCTGGAAGCAACGTCAGCACAAGAACTGTTCGTTGGGAGCTTCATGAACTGGGTTTCCATGGCCGAGCAGCCGCAAACAAGCCTAAGATCACCATGCGCAATGCCAAGAGTCGGCTGCAGTGGTGTAAAGCTCGTCGACATTGGACTCTGGAGCAGTGGAAACGCGTTCTCTGGAGTGATGAATCACGCTTCACCATCTGGCAGTCCGACAGAAAATCCGGTGTTTCTATGTCAAACTGTGTTGTTATATTTCAGTCTTCTGTGATGTATATATTGGGATGCAAACTCAAAACTGATTAAATTACATCTGACATGGTACCGGTGTCTTCTTTTTATTAAGCCCATAACCATGTGTGTGAGGTGTATACTTTTGTTTCAAAGTAGATTTGTTTAAGACTGCCAAGAATCACTGTGTGACCCTGATTTAGCCCACTGCGGTAAAAGGTTAAAGAATCCCCATAGCTAACATATGGCTGGCTATCTTTCATTTGGACAGATGTACATACAATTAAACATCTATTTTAGAAAAACAAAATGGCCACAAATTTGTTTACATCCCTGTTAGTGAGCATTTATCCTTTGCCAAGATAATCCATCCACCTGACAGGTGTGGCATATCAAGAAGCTGATTAAACGGCACGATCATTACACAGGTGCCCCTTGTGCTGGGTACAATAAAAGGCCACTAAAATGTGCAGTTTTGTCACACAACACAATGCCACAGATGTCTGAAGTTTTGAGGGAGCATGCAATTGGCATGCTGACTGCAGGAATGTCCACCAGAGCATTGAATGTTCATTTCTCTACCATAAGCCGCCTCCACCTCCGGCTTCTTCACCTGCGGGATCGTCTAAGACCAGCCACCCTGACAGCTGATGAAACTGAGGAGTATTTATGTCTGTAATTTTGTGGGGAAAAACTCATTCTGATTGGCTGGGCCTGGCTCCCCAGTGGGTGGGCCTGGCTCCCAAATGGGTGGGTCTGTGCACGCCCTGGCCCAGCCATGGCTGCACTCCTTCCCAGTCATGTGAAATCCATAGATTAGGGCCTATTGAATTCATTTAAATTGACTGATTTCCTTACATGAACTGTAACTCAGTAAAATCATTGAAATTGTTGCATGTTGCATTTGTATTTTTGTTCATTGTGTTAACGGGTATAACTGAGTTCTTACCTGGTCGTTGCCATCTTATTTCCCTGTTGTTTACTTTCCAGACTTTGCCCTGTTATTTCACCACTGTAAACTAAAGAGATTTAGAAAATCTGGTTAAAAATTGTCAGGGTTGAGTGTAGAGGTAACGTGGAATCACACGCAGGACACACAGAGATTCGAAACAGATGTCTTTAGTGAAGTCCGAAAATACAAGCCAAACACGGCAACAGGCCACAGGCGAAACATACGCACACTTGGTAAGAACCACAGTAAATGCGCACAACGTGCAGGACTCTCTCAAACAAAACGAAATACAGAGAGCACAGAACAGCGAACCAACTACTACACGTGACATTGAACAATTACACACAACACCTGACCAAACACAAGAGAACTAAATAGGATGCATAATGAACACTTAACAATGAACAGGTGTAACAAACAGACAAAACCAATCAAACATAGAAACATAGAACGGTGGCAGCTAGTACTCCGGAGACGACGACCGCCGAAGCCTGCCCGAACAAGGAGAAGGAGCAGCCTCGGCCGAAACCGTGACAGTACCCCCCCCCCTTGACGCGCGGCTCCAGCCGTGCGCCGACCCCGGCCTCGGGGACGACCAGGAGGACGCGGAGCAGGGCGCGTAGGATGACCACGATGGAACTCGGTCAGAAGAGACGGGTCTAGGATGTCCCTCCTCGGCACCCAGCACCGCTCCTCCGGGCCGTACCCCTCCCACTCCACGAGATATTGGAGACCCCCCATCCGGTGTATCGAATCTAGGATGGACCGAACAGTGTACGCCGGAGCCCCCTCGATGTCCAACGGGGGCGGAGGAGTCTCTTCTATCTCATAGTCCTGGAGTGGACCAGCTACCACCGGCCTGAGGAGAGACACATGGAACGAGGGGTTAATATTCTTGTAATCAATGGGCAGTTGTAACCTGTAACACACCTCGTTCAATCTCCTCAGGACTTTGAAAGGCCCCACAAACCGCCGACCCAGCTTCCGGCAGGGCAGGCGGAGGGGCAGGTTTCTGGTTGAGAGCCAGACTCGATCTCCAGGTGCGTACACTGGCCCCTCCCTGCGGTGGAGATCGGCGCTCGTCTTCTGTCGACGGATGGCTCGCTGCAGATGGATGTGTGCAGCGTTCCACGTCTCCTCCGAGCGCCGCACCCACTCATCCACCGCAGGGGCCTCGATCTGGCTCTCATGCCAAGGTGCCAGAACCGGCTGGTACCCTAACACACACTGGAAAGGGGTTAGTTTAGTGGAGGAGTGGCGGAGAGAGTTCTGTGCCATCTCGGCCCAGGGAACATATCTCGCCCACTCCTCCGGCCGGCCCTGGCAATATGACCTCAGAAACCTACCCACATCCTGGTTGACACGTTCGACCTGCCCATTACTCTCCGGGTGGTAACCCGAGGTAAGGCTCACCGAAACCCCCCAACCGTTCCATAAACGCTCTCCAGACTCTGGAGGTAAACTGGGGGCCTCGATCAGACACTATATCCTCGGGTACCCCGTAATGCCGGAAGACGTGGGTAAATAGAGCCTCAGCGGTCTGTAGGGCAGTAGGAAGACCCGGCATGGGAAGGAGACGACAGGCCTTCGAGAACCGATCCACAACGACCAGGATGGTGGTATTCCCCTGTGAGGAGGGAAGGTCTGTAACAAAATCCACCGAGAGGTGAGACCAGGGTCGTTGTGGAACGGGCAGGGGTTGTAACTTACCCCTGGGCAAGTGTCTGGGCGCCTTACACTGGGCACACACCGAGCAGGAGGAGACATAAATCCTCACATCCCTGGCTAACGTTGGCCACCAGTACTTTGTGCTAAGGCAGTGCAATGTCCGGCCAATACCTGGATGCCCAGAGGAGGGTGACGTGTGAGCCCAATAAATGAGCCGATCCCGGACCTCGAGCGGGACGTACGTCCGACCCACCGGACACTGTGGAGGGCTAGGGTCGGTGCGTAATGCCCGCTCGATCTCCGTATCGACCTCCCATACCACCGGTGCAACCAGACAAGACTTAGGTAGTATGGGAGTGGGCTCAACGGACCTCTCCTCCGTGTCATACCGCCGAGACAGGGCATCTGCCTTCCCGTTCTGGGACCCAGGGATGTAAGTGATCTTAAACACGAACCGGGCTAGAAACATAGTCCACCGAGCCTGGCGAGGATTCAGTCTCCTAGCTGCCCGAATGTATTCCAGGTTACGGTGGTCAATCAGAATGAGAAAAGGGTGTTGAGCCCCCTCAAGCCAATGCCTCCACACCTTTAGGGCTTGTACCACGGCTAACAGCTCCCTGTCCCCTACGTCATAATTACGCTCCGCCGGACGGAGCTTTTTCAAATAAAAAGCACAGGGGCGGAGTTTAGGTGGTGTGCCGGACCGTTGTGAGAGAACAGCCCCGATACCGGCTTCAGACGCGTCCACTTCTACTTGGAATGGTAAAGCGGGATCCGGGTGCGCCAGCACTGGAGCCGAGGTAAACAGGTCCTTCAGTCTCCCAAAAGCCCTGTCCGCCTCAGCTGACCACCGCAAGCGCACCGGACCCCCCTTCAGAAGGGACGTTATGGGAGCTGCCACCTGTCCAAAACCCCGGATAAACCTCCGGTAGTAATTCGCAAAACCCAAGAACTGCTGCACCTCTTTAACCGTGGTTGGGGTTTGCCAATTACGCACAGCTGACACACGGTCAACCTCCATCCTCACCCCTGACGCAGACAACTGATAACCCAAAAAGGAGACCGACTCCTGGAAGAACAGACATTTCTCGGCTTTGACATACAGGTCATGCTCCAACAGCCTCCTCAATACTCGGCGCACCAGGGCTACATGTTCGGCCCGGGTAGAACTGTACACCAGAATATCGTCTATGTACACGACTACTCCCTGCCCCTGCATGTCCCAGAAAATCTCATCTAC
The DNA here is from genome assembly GCF_020615455.1 of Coregonus clupeaformis. NCBI lineage: Eukaryota > Metazoa > Chordata > Actinopteri > Salmoniformes > Salmonidae > Coregonus > Coregonus clupeaformis. The sequence goes on along the minus strand of NC_059192.1, from coordinate 32,249,135 downwards.
AAAGGATTGGAAGACTGATGGAGCATTCATTAACCCGTATGGCATGACGAGATACTCGTAATGACCGGAGGTAGTACTAAATGCAGTCTTCCATTCATCGCCCTCTCTAATGCGCACCAAGTTATATGCGCTCCTGAGGTCCAATTTTGTGAAGAACCGTGCCCCGTGTAATGACTCCGTCATAGTCGCAATCAGCGGGAGTGGATAACTATATTTCACAGTAATCTGATTGAGACCGCGGTAATCAATACACGGGCGCAAACCTCCATCCTTTTTCTTCACAAAAAAGAAGCTTGAGGACGCGGGTGAAGTGGAGGGCCGTATGTATCCCTGTCTCAGAGACTCGGCAATGTATGTCTCCAATGCCCTCTTCTCTTCCTGTGACAAAGGATACACATGGCTCCGCGGGAGCGCAGCTCCTGCCTGGAGGTCTATCGCACAATCCCCCTGTCTATGAGGTGACAACCGCGCCGCTCTCGTCTTGCTAAACACGAGTGCCAGATCCTCATACTCGGGGGGAATGTGCAATGCGGGCATTTGGTTCGGACTCTCCACCGAGGTCGCCCCTACGGAAACACCCAGACATAGCCCCTCACACTGAGCAGACCACCCCTTAAGAGCCCTCTCTCGCCACGAAATAGTAGGATCATGGGTAATCAACCAGGGAAGCCCCAGCACCACCGGATACGCAGGAGAGTCGATCAGATAGAGCTGAATCGTCTCCTCATGACCCCCCTGCGTCTCCATCCTAAGTGGCATTGTGACCTCCCTAATCAACCCGGATCCTAACGGACGACTATCTAGGGCATGTACAGGGAAAGGATTATTTACCGGAAGGAGGGGAATCCCTAACTCTACACAGAATTTGCGATCTACAAAATTCCCAGCTGCGCCTGAATCTACTAGCGCCTTATGCTGGGAACGAGGTGCAACCTGTGGAAAAGAAACAGGTATGGTTATGTGTACGACAGAAAGCTCTGGGTAAGTGGGGCGCCTACTCACCTGGGAGGACTCCCCAATGTGTGGCCTGCCTTCTCCTCCACCAGGAGACCCTCCCCAGCACCTAGCCGCGGTGTGCCCTCCACGGCCACAGTTGGTGCAGGGGACGGCCCCCCTCGGGCTCCTTCTTCTCCTTCCTCTAGCGCCAGCACCTCCGAGCTCCATAGGGCTCGGCTCGGAGGTGCTGGAGGGTGGAATGGCCGACCCCCACCTGGGACGCCCGCGGGTAGCGAGCAGGGTGTCCAGCCGAATGGCCATGTCAACCAATTGGTCAAATGAAAGCATGGTATCCCTGCACGCCAACTCTCTGCGGACGTCCTCCCGGAGGCTGCAGCGGAAGTGGTCTATGAGTGCCCGCTCATTCCACCCCGCATCTGCCGCTAGAGTCCGGAACTCCAGTGCAAACTCCTGAGCGCTCCTCATCCCCTGCCGGAGGTAGAATAGACGCTCCCCCGCCGCCTTCCCTTCCGGTGGATGGTCAAACACTGCACGGAAGCGGCGGGAGAACTCCGCATAGGTGATAGTAGCGGCGTCTATTCTCCTCCATTCGGCGTTGGCCCACTCCAACGCCTTGCCGGTGAGACAGGAGATGAGGGCGGAAACGCTCTCGTGTCCCGAGGGCGCCCGGGTGTACGGTGGCGAGGTAGAGTTCCACTTGCAACAGGAACCCCTGACACCCGGCAGCGGTGCCGTCGTACGCCCTCGGGAGCGAGAGCCGAATCCCACTGGGTTCCGGAAGTTGGACAGGCGGGCTGACCGATGGTGATGGTGCGGTAGGTGGGGGTGTGGGTACCCCGCTGGTCTCCCATCGATGGAGGGTGTTCATCACTCGGTCCAGGGCGTGCCCGATTTGGTTGATCCTGTCCTCCTGTCCACGAAGGCGCTCCTCGATGATCTCTGTGGGTGCGGGTGCTCCTGCTGATTCCATAGAGATGGTGTGTAATTCTGTCAGGGTTGAGTGTAGAGGTAACGTGGAATCACACGCAGGACACACAGCGATTCGAAACAGATGTCTTTAGTGAAGTCCGAAAATACAAGCCAAACACGGCAACAGGCCACAGGCGAAACATACGCACACTTGGTAAGAACCACAGTAAATGCGCACAACGTGCAGGACTCTCTCAAACAAAACGAAATACAGAGAGCACAGAACAGCGAACCAACTACTACACGTGACATCGAACAATTACACACAACACCTGACCAAACACAAGATAACTAAATAGGACGCATAATGAACACTTAACAATGAACAGGTGTAACAAACAGACAAAACCAATCAAACATAGAAACATAGAACGGTGGCAGCTAGTACTCCGGAGACGACGACCGCCGAAGCCTGCCCGAACAAGGAGAAGGAGCAGCCTCGGCCGAAACAGTGACAAAAATCATGTTTTTGCTACTGTATTTTGTTAATTTGGTAGGCAAATAACATTTAAATGTTTTCATCTGTAATAGAAGGATAATCAAAACGATATCTTCTGTACATGGTTCTCCCTTTAGTCCAACTATTTCACTATGCTTCGGTAGTGACACATTTTGTGGTGGTAATGAATTCAGGTAAATTTTTCAAATATGCAATACAAACAAAGTGTGTGAGTAGTATATACTGTATGTTTACCTGACCAGTGGCGGTAAGTGCCGTTTAACATGAGGGACGATGATTTTGATTTTTTTTTATGAGCATGGCCTTATTTCTATTACAGCATAGTGGATGACTGTCATTCATATTCCATTCACCCAGCTCAATGTAACATCGATAGGTTTATGCTACTATATGATACTCAAATTTTCCCTGTACCCATCATGAGGTTGCTACAACCTAGCCTATGAATGAAAGTTTACAATGTAGGTGCACAGGTCGAGAGAATTTTGAGTAATCAAGGTGACACGTTCAATACCGCCTTGGACACTCTTGCCTGCATCTAGCTGATCTAGGGTTCTAGGGTTCAATCATTAGTCCAACATTTGCAAAAGAGAGTTTCTATTGGAAAAATTCAGGTATGTTTATCCCCGTTTCATTATGTTTGCTTCCGTTTAAGAAATGTATTTATATATATTTTTTTTTCACCTTTATTTAACCAGGTAAACCAGTTGAGAACAAGTTCTCATTTACAACTGCAACCTGGCCAAGATAAAGCAAAGCAGTGCGATAAAAACAACAACACAGAGTTACATATGGGGTAAAACAAAACAAAGTCAAAAATACAACAGAAATACATATAATATACAGTGTGTGCAAATTTAGCAAGTTATGGAGGTAAGGCAATAAAATAGGCTATAGTGCAAAATAATTACAATTAGTATTAACACTGGAATGATAGATGTGCAAGAGATTATGTGCAAATAGAGATACTGGGGTACAAATGAGCAAAATAAATAACAATATAGGGATGAGGTAGTTGGGCGGGCTAATTTCAGATGGGCTGTGTACAGGTGCAGTGATCGGTAAGGTGCTCTGACAACTGATGCTTAAAGTTAGTGAGGGAGATAAGAGTCTCCAGCTTCAGAGATTTTTGCAATTTGTTCCAGTCATTGGCAGCAGAGAACTGGAAGGAATTGCGGCCAAAGGAGGTGTTGGCTTTGGGGATGACCAGTGAGATATACCCGCTGGAGCGCAGACTACGGGTGGGTGTTGCTATGGTGACCAATGAGCTAAGATAAGGCAGGGATTTGCCTAGCAGTGATTTATAGATGGCCTGGAGCCAGTGGGTTTGGCGACGAATATGTAGTGAGGACCAGCCAACAAGAGCGTACAGGTCACAGTGGTGGGTATTATATGGGGCTTTGGAGACAAAACGGATGGCACTGTGATAGACTACATCCAATTTGCTGAGTAGAGTGTTGGAGGCTATTTTGTAAATGACATCGCCGAAGTCAAGGATCGGTAGGATAGTCAGTTTTACGAGGGCATGTTTGGCAGCATGAGTGAAGGAGGCTTTGTTGCGAAATAGGAAACCGATTCTAGATTTAACTTTGGATTGGAGATTCTTAATGTGAGTCTGGAAGGAGAGTTTACAGTCTAACCAGACACCTAGATATTTGTAGTTGTCCACATACCGTCGAGAGTAGTGATTCTAGTCGGGTGGGCGGGTGCAAGCAGCGTTCGGTTGAAGAGCATGCATTTAGTTTTACTATTGTTTAAGAGCAGTTGGAGGCTACTGAAGGAGTGTTGTATGGAATTGAAGCTCGTTTGGAGGTTTGTTAACACAGTGTCCAATGAAGGGCCAGATGTATACAAAATGGTGTCGTCTGCGTAGAGGTGGATCTGAGAGTCACCAGCAGCAAGAGCGACGTCATTGATATACACAGAGAAAAGAGTCGGCCCAAGAATTGAACCCTGTGGCACCCCCCATAGAGACTGCCATAGGTCCAGACAACAGGCCCTCCGATTTGACACATTGAACTCTATCTGAGAAGTAGTTGGTGAACCAGGCGAGGCAGTCATTTGAGAAACCAAGGCTATTTAGTCTGCCAATAAGAATGCGGTGGTTGACAGAGTCGAAAGCCTTGGCCAGGTCAATGAAAACGGCTGCACAGTACTGTCTATTATCGATCGCGGTTATAATATCGTTTAGGACCTTGAGCGTGGCTGAAGTGCACCCATGACCAGCTCGGAAACCGGATTGCATAGCGGAGAAGGTACGGTGGGATTCGAAATGGTCGGTGATCTGTTTGTTGACTTGGCTTTCAAAAACTTTTGAAAGGCAGGGCAGGATGGATATGGGTCTGTAACAGTTTGGATCTAGAGTGTCACCCCCCTTTGAAGAGGGGGATGACCGCGGCAGCTTTCCAATCTCTGGGGATCTCAGACGTTACGAAAGAGAGGTTGAACAGGCTAGTAATAGGGGTTGCGACAATTTCGGCGGCTAGTTTTAGAAAGAAAGGGTCCAGATTGTCTAGCCCAGATGATTTGTAGGGGTCCAGATTTTGCAGCTCTTTTAGAACATCAGCTGTCTGGATTTGTGTGAAGGAGAAGCGGGGGGGGCATGGGCAAGTTGCAGCGGAGGGTGCAGAGCTGGTGGCCGGGGTAGTGGTAGCCAGGTGGAAAGCATGGCCAGCCGTAGCAAAATGCTTGTTGAAATTCTCGATTATTGTAGATTTATCGGTGGTGATAGTGTTTCCTAGCCTCAGTGCAGTGGGCAGCTGGGAGGAAGTGCTCTTATTTTCCATGGACTTTACAGTGTCCCAAAACTTTTTGGAGTTAGTGCTACAGGATGCAAATTTCTGTTTGAAAAAGTTAGCCTTTGCTTTCCTAACTGCTTGTGTATATTGGTTCCTAACTTCCCTGAAAAGTTGCATATCGCGGGGGCTATTTGATGCTAATGCAGTACGCCACAGGATGTTTTTGTGCTGGTCAAGGGCAGTCAAGTCTGAGGAGAACCAGGGGTTCTATTTTTTGAATGGGGCATGTCTATTTAAGATTGAGAGGAAATTACTTTTAAAGAACAACCAGGCATCCTCTATTGACGGAATGAGATCTATATCCATCCAGGATACCTGGGCCAGGTCAATTAGGAAGGCCTGCTCGCTGAAGTGTTTTTGGGAGCGTTTGATAGTGATGAGGGGTGGTCGTTTGACCGCGGACCCGTTACGGACGCAGGCAATAAGGCAGTGATCGCTGAGATCCTGGTTGAAGACAGCGGAGGTGTATTTAGAGGGTAAGTTAGTCAGGATGATATCTATGAGGGTACCCATGTTTACGGATTTAGGGTTGTACCTGGTAGGTTCGTTGATAATTTGTGTGAGATTGAGGGCATCTAGTTTAGATTGTAGGATGGCCGGGGTGTTAAGCATATCCCAATTTAGGTCACCAAGCAGTACGAACTCTGAGGATAGATGGGGGCAATCAATTCACATATGGTGTCCAGGGCACAGCTGGGGGCTGAGGGGGTCTGTAGCAAGCGGCAACAGTGAGAGATTTATTTCTGGAAAGGTGGATTTTTAGAAGTAGAAGCTCAAACTGTTTGGGCACAGACCTGGATAGTATGATGGAGCTCTGCAGGCTATCTCTACAGTAGATTGCAACTCCACCCCCTTTGGCAGTTCTATCTAGACGGAAAATGTTATAGTTGGGGATGGAAATTTCAGAATTTTTGGTGGCCTTCCTAAGCCAGGATTCAGACACTGCTAGAACATCAGGGTTGGCGGAGTGTGCTAACGCAGTGAATAACTCAAACTTAGGAAGGAGGCTTCTGATATTTATGTGCAGAAAACCAAGACTTTTACGGTTACAGAAGTCAACAAATGATACTGGGGGCTGCAGGGCCTGGGTTAGCCTCTACATCACCAGAGGAACAGAAGAGGACTAGAATAAGGATACGACTAAAGGCTTTAAGAACTGGTCTTCTAGTGCGTTGGGTACATAGAATAAAGGGGGCAGTTCTCCGGGCGTTGTAGAAAAGATTCAGGGCATTATGTACCCATTATGTACCCATTATGGGCGGCAGGTAGCTTAGTGGGTAAGAGCGTTGTGCCGGTAACCGAAAGGTCGCTGGTTCTAATCCCCGAGCCAACTAGGTGAAAAATCTGTCGATGTGCCCTTGCGCAAGGCACTTAATCCTAATTGCTCCTGTAAGTCGCTCTGGATAAGAGCGTCTGCTAAATGACTAAACATCTAAACATGTACAGAAAAGGATATGGAAGGATATGAGTACAGTTCAGGTAACCCTAAGCGTTGGGTAACAATGAAAGAGATAGCGTCATTGGAGGCATCGATTGAGCCGGTCTTGGCGTGTATGGGGGGTGGAACAAAGGAACTATATGAGGTAGTTTGAGAGGGACTAGGGGTTCTACAGTGAAATTGTATAATAAGAACTAACCCAAACAGCAATAGGCAAGGCATAATTGACATGGGAGAGAGGCATAAAGCAGTCACAGGTGTTATTAGAGAGAGCTAAGACACAACTGGAAATAGCGATAACGTTTGGGCTAAGACTAAACAGAATAAACAGGACAGGGTACCGTGTAAAGGAACAGTCCAGCAGGCATCAGCTGTGCAGCTGAGTGATCATAAGGTCCAGTGAACAGCAATATGTGAGTCCGAGAGCAGTTCAAATTGGTGCTTCAGCACAGCTAGCAGGGAGCACAGTTGTAGTTTGCGTGTGCTAGCGGGCCGGGGCTGGCAGATGGATCTTCGTGGTCGTCGCAACGGGAAGCCTGTTGAAACCACATCAGACTATTTCGTCGGCAAACCAGTCGTGTTGGATCGGCGGGGCTCAGTGTCAACACTAGGAGGTCCCGTCCGGTTGACAGAGAGGTAGATAGCCGGGAGAATGGGCCTGAGGCTAGCTCAAGGCTAACTGGTGCTTGCTATAGGGCAATGGTAATCAGCCAACAACAGGTTGCAGCTAGCTAGCTGGTTGTGATGATCCGGCGCTAGGGTCCAGTGATTCCGGCAGAAAGTCCAATAAGCTCTGGGTCGATAGCACGCTGGGTCGATAGCACGCTGTGCAGACTGGCCAACGAATTGTCCAGGCTAGAGCTAGAGCTGGCTGGTGGATAGTGTAGGCCACGGACAGTGGTGAAGACGCTAACGGTAACTAATAGCAGGTAGCCAATTCAGATTGCGGCTACACTCAGATTGCGGCTACACTCAGCTAGCTAGCTGGTTGTGATGATCCGGCGCTAGGGTCCAGTGATTCCGGCAGAAAGTCCAATAAGCTCTGGGTCGATAGCACGCTGGGTCGATAGCACGCTGTGCAGACTGGCCGACGAATTGTCCAGGCTAGAGCTAGAGCTGGCTGGTGGATAGTGTAGGCCACGGACAGTGGTGAAGACGCTAACGGTAACTAATAGCAGGTAGCCAATTCAGATTGCGGCTACACACGTTTCAGCTTAAGGTTCTTGATGAAAGTTATAAAGAAATAATAGAATCCTTTCCACGTTGGGTGAGGCGGGTTGCAGGAAAGTATATTTAGTTAAAGAATGAAAGTAAAAATTGAGAAATATATACAAAATAGACAAAAAAAAACAAGAAACGGGATATTTACACAGGACGATGAAATAAAAGCGACCGCACTGCTACGCCATCTTGGGTTGAAATGTCGGCGGAATGAATACACCCCTAATCACACACGAACAGTTCACTTTCATAGCAGCCACATAAAAACAGCACGATCACTTTGCTCGTTATGTATATACAGTACCAGTCAAAAGTTTGGACACACCTACTCATTCAAGGGTTTTTCTTTATTTTTACTATTTGCCACATTGTACAATAATAGTGAAGACATCAAAACTATGAAATAACACATATGGAATCATGTAGCAACCAAAAAAGTGTTAAACAAATCTACATCTATTTTATATTTGAGATTCTTCAAAGTAGCCACCCTTTGCCTTGATGACAGCTTTGCACACTCTTGGCATTCTCTCAACCAGCTTCATGAGGTTGGCACCTGGAATGCATTTCAATTAACAGGTGTGCCTTCTTAAAAGTTAATTTGTGGAATTGCTTTCCTTATTAATGAGTTTGAGCCAATCAGTAGTGTTGTGACAAGGTAGGGGTGGTATACAGAAGATGGCCCTATTTGGTAAAAGGCCAAGTCCATATTATGGCAAGGAAGGATTGCTTTATCCTATCCCAGGTATTCCTTAAAGAGGTGGGGTTTCAAATGTCTCCGGAAGGTGGTGAGTGACTCCGCTGTCCTGGCGTCGTGAGGGAGCTTGTTCCACCATTGGGGTGCCAGAGCAGCGAACAGTTTTGACTGGGCTGAGCGGGAGCTATGCTTCCGCAGAGGAAGGGGAGCCAGCAGGCCAGAGGTGGATGAACGCAATGCCCTCGTTTGGGTGTAGGGACTGATCAGAGCCTGAAGGTACAGAGGTGCCGTTCCCCTCACTGCTCCATAGGCAAGCACCATGGTCTTGTAGCGGATGCGAGCTTCAACTGGAAGCCAGTGGAGTGTGCGGACTGGCTAACAGACACGTCTCAACATCAACTGTTCAGAGGTGACTGTGTGAATCAGGCCTTCATGGTTGAATTGCTGCAAAGAAACCACTATTAAAGGACACCAATAAGAAGAAGAGACTTGCTTGGGCCAAGAAACACGAGAAATGGACATTGGACCCGTGGTAATGTGTCCTTTGGTATGGAGTCCAAATTTGAGATTTTTGGTTCCAACCGCCATGTCTTTAATTTTGTAGATAGATTGTATCTTCCATCAATGTAATTGTCTGCATCACTTCCAATCCCCCATATATAAATATATACATATACATACATGCATACATATATGTACATATCCTTTAAAAAAATATATTTCCTTTTATTACTTTCCAACCCCACCACCCCTTCCCTAATTGGAGTAAACTAGTGAACAACAACACTTAGGCCTCTACTTCCAGCTTATACATACTATGCACATTTTATGGACACGGTCAATTTTACAATAATTCTATTTTGTTTGTTTTTACTCCTGAACTTCCTCTACCCTCAACCTCTCTGATCATTTTCATGATGTCCGTCCGGTTTGCTTCTATATGCCATATCTTTATAACTGTGCTCTTTCACAAAAGCTCTCAACCTATAACCTCTATACGTATTATGGACACAGTATGCTTTACATTAGTTATCTTGTTGTTATTAGTTGTTGTTAGTTGTTATTAGTCCCATCCTTCAGCTCCATGCAACACCTCCCATCTACAGTGGGGGAAAAAAGTATTTAGTCAGCCACGAATTGTGCAAGTTCTTCCACTTAAAAAGATGAGAGAGGCCTGTAATTTTCATCATAGGTACACGTCAACTATGACAGACAAAATGAGGAAAAAAAATCCAGAAAATCACATTGTAGGATTTTTTATGAATTTATTTGCAAATTATGGTGGAAAATAAGTATTTGGTCAATAACAAAAGTTTCTCAATACTTTGTTATATACCCTTTGTTGGCAATGACACAGGTCAAACGTTTTCTGTAAGTCTTCACAAGGTTTTCACACACTGTTGCTGGTATTTTGGCCCATTCCTCCATGCAGATCTCCTCTAGAGCAGTGATGTTTTGGGGCTGTCGCTGGGCAACATGGACTTTCAACTCCCTCCAAAGATTTTCTATGGGGTTGAGATCTGGAGACTGGCTAGGCCACTCCAGGACCTGGAAATGCTTCTTACGAAGCCACTCCTTCGTTGCCCGGGCGGTGTGTTTGGGATCATTGTCATGCTTAAAGACCCAGCCACGTTTCGTCTTCAATGCCCTTGCTGATGGAAGGAGGTTTTCACTCAAAATCTCACAATACATGGCCCCATTCATTCTTTCCTTTACACGGATCAGTCGTCCTGGTCCCTTTGCAGAAAAACAGCCACCAGCATGATGTTTCCACCCCCATGCTTCACAGTGGGTATGGTGTTCTTTGGATGCAACTCAGCATTCTTTGTCCTCCAAACACGACGAGTTGAGTTTTTACCAAATTATCTATTTTGGTTTCATCTGACCATATGACATTCTCCCAATCCTCTTCTGGATCATCCAAATGCACTCTAGCAAACTTCAGACGGGCCTGGACATGTACTGGCTTAAGCAGGGGGACACGTCTGGCACTGCAGGATTTGAGTCCCTGGCGGCGTAGTGTGTTACTGATGGTAGGCTTTGATACTTTGGTCCCAGCTCTCTGCAGGTCATTCACTAGGTCCCCCGTGTGGTTCTGGGATTTTGCTCACCGTTCTTGTGATCATTTTGACCCCACGGGGTGAGATCTTGCGTGGAGCCCCAGATCGAGGGGAGATTATCAGTGGTCTTGTATGTCTTCCATTTCCTAATAATTGCTCCCACAGTTGATTTCTTCAAACCAAGCTGCTTACCTATTGCAGATTCAGTCTTCCCAGCCTGGTGCAGGTCTACAATTTTGTTTCTGGTGTCCTTTGACAGCTCTTTGGTCTTGGCCATAGTGGAGTTTGGAGTGTGACTGTTTGAGGTTGTGGACAGGTGTCTTTTATACTGATAACAAGTTCAAACAGGTGCCATTAATACAGGTAACGAGTGGAGGACAGAGGAGCCTCTTAAAGAAGAAGTTACAGGTCTGTGAGAGCCAGAAATCTTGCTTGTTTGTAGGTGACCAAATACTTATTTTCCACCATAATTTGCAAATAAATTCATTAAAAATCATACAATGTGATTTTCTGGTGTACTTATGATGAAAATTACAGGCCTCTCTCATCTTTTTAAGTGGGAGAACTTGCACAATTGGTGGCTGACTAAATACTTTTTTTCCCCACTGTATCTCTTATCATCCATATTGGATTTCTATTTGCCATATATTTTTCAACTGTACTGTGATGTTTCACAAAAGTTCTGAACCCTTCTATTCTCATTGTTTCTACAGATTGTAAATTGAAAATATTTTTTTTTGCTAAAAGTATTATTATATTATTGATCGATTGACTATGACTTTTCAGATCACCCAGTGGTGCTATCTGCAGGGTTAGCTCCAGGTAAATATTGCAATCCCTCAGCCATTCCTGGACCTGTGACCAAAAACAAGCTACAAATGGACAGTACCATAACAAATGATCTAATGATTCTGTCTCTTCGCAGCAAAATCTGCAGAGCTGGGAAGATTGTATCCCCCATATAAATAACATTCTATTGGTAGCAAGAATTTTGTATAATAATTTAAATTGAGTTTTGAATCCAGCGTCGTTTTGCGTATCAGTTCATAAACACTATGCCATGGAATCGGTACGTCAAAAATCTCTTCCCAACTATTTTGCAATCTATATTTGACGGCTGTCAATCCTTTCGTCCTTAAATGAAACTTGTATACTTTTTTATTTATCACAATTTTCCTTAACCAATTATGTTCTTTAATGCAAGGCCGACAGACAAGTTCCTTACTTTTTCCCCCTTCCACTTTCCTCTTCCATTTTTGCGGTAATGCTGCAATTATTTGGTTGTAATTTTGGGTAGAGCAGACATTTCCATATGTTTTTGTTAGCTGCATGTGCAACATAACTCCACCAGTCCTACCTATGATATAATTTATAAAGATTATACATTTTTTAAACATTCTTTCAAAACACTATGTTTTTTTAATCAATTTGTATATTTGAGTTTAACCACAATATTTGTTGCATTATTTGTTCTGTCGTTTCTGGAGGATTAAATTGAAATTGCAACCAACTTTCTATGGCTTGTTTTAGAAACAGTCATATTTGGGAGATTATTTCCTTTTCAAATAACTGAAAGTGAGAGGTTGTAATCTGAATATAGGGAAAAAGGCCATTCTTGAACATGGGGTGAGACAATCTTACTAATTTGCTAGAGAACCAGTTCAGATTTAAGTATAACTTTTGTATGACTGAAGCTTTTAGTGATAGGTCTAATGCTTTAATATTTAATCATTTCTGTCCTCCGAATTCATATTCATTATATAAGTAGGCCCGTTTAATGTTGTCTGGCTTGCCGTTACAAATAAAATGGAATATTTTTTTCTCATATAATTTAAAAAACTGTTCGCTAGGCGTAGGCAAGACCATAAGCAAATAGGTAAACGGAGATACTACTAAAGAGTTAATCAGGGTGGTTTTTCCACAAATAGACAAGTATTTACCTTTCCATGGTAGCAAGATCTTATCTATTTTTGCTAACTTTCTATTAAAATGTATTGGAGTGAGATCATTTATTTCATTTGGGATATGTATTCCGAGTATATCCACATCACCATCAGACCATTTTATTGGTAAACTACATGGTCATGTTAAAGTTGTATTTTTTTGTGATCCAATACGTATGATAGTACATGTATCATAATTTGGTTGTAATCCAGAGTGGTTAGAAAATGTATCTAGAACCTCTATGAGGCTGAGGAGGGATTTAAGTTGTGGATTTAAAAGAAAACATGAATCATCAGCAGACAATGACACCTTTGTTTTTAAGCCCTGGATTTCTAATCCCTTGATATTATTGTTGGATCTGATTTGAATAGTCTTTGTGAGATGCGGTGCGGGTGAACGGATAATCTCTGCATGTGTAGTTCCCACCGTAAAGAATGGAGGGGGAGGTGTTATGGTGTGGGGGTGCTTTGCTGGTGACACTGTCTGTGATTTATTTAGAATTCAAGGCACACTTAACCAGCATGGCTACCACAGCATTCTGCAGCGATACGCCATCCCATCTGGTTTGGGCTTATTGGGACTATCATTTGTTTTTCAACAGGACAATAACCCAACACAATTGAGATTGTTTGGGATGAGTCGGACCGCAGAGTGAAGGAAAAGCAGCCAACAAGTGCTCAGCATATGTGGGAACTCCTTCAAGACTGTTGGAAAAGCATTCCAGGTGAAGCTGGTTGAGAGAATGCCAAGAGTGTGCAAAGCTGTCATCAAGGCAAAGGGTGGCTATTTGAAGAATCGCAAATATAAAATATATTTTGATTTGATTAACAATTTTTTGGTTACTAAATGATTCCATATGTGTTATTTCATAGTTTTGATGTCGTCACTATTATTCTACAATGTAAAAAAAATTAAAAATAAAGAAAAACCCTGTAATGAGTAGGTGTTCTAAAACTTTTGACCGGTAGTGTACATACATACATACATACAGTTGAGGTCGGAAGTTTACATGCACTTAGGTTGGAGTAATTAAAAGTCGTTTTTCAACAACTCCACACATTTCTTGTTAACAAACTATAGTTTTGTGAAGTCGGTTAGGACATCTACTTTGTGCAATTTTTCCAACAATTGTTTACAGAGAGATTATTTCACTTATAATTCACTGTATCGCAATTCCAGTGGGTCAGAAGTTTACATACACTAAGTTCACTGTGCCTTTAAACAGCTTGGAAAATTCCAGAAAACGATGTCATGGCTTTAGAAGCTTCTGATAGGCTAATTGACATCATTTGAGTCAATTGGAGGTGTACCTATGGATGTATTTCAAGGCCTACCTTCAAACTCAGTGCCTCTTTGCTTGACATCATGGGAAAATCAAAAGAAATCAGCCAAGAGTCTGGTTCATCCTTGGGAGCAATTTCCAAATTTCGCCTGAAGGTACCACGTTCATCTGTACAAACAATAGTACGCAAGTATAAACACCCTGGGACCACACAGCCGTCATACCACTCAGGAAGGAGACGCGTTCTGTCTCCTAGAGATGAACGTACTTTGGTGCGAAAAGTGCAAATCAATCCCAGAACAACAGCAAAGGACCTTGTGAAGATGCTTGAGGAAACAGGTACAAAAGTATCTATATCCACAATAAAACAAGTCCTATATCGACATAACCTGAAAGGCCGCTCAGCAAGGAAGAAGCCACTGCTCCAAAATTGCCATAAAAAAGCCAGACTACGGATTGCAACTGCACATGGGGACAAATATCGTACTTTTTGGAGAAATGTCCTCTGGTCTGATGAAACAAAAATAGAACTGTTTGGCCATAATGACTATCATTATGTTTGGAGGGAAAAGGGGGTTGCTTGCAAGCCGAAGAACACCATCCCAACCGTGAAGCACGGAGGTGGCAGCATCATGCTGTGGGGGTGCTTTGTTGCAGGAGGGACTGGTGCACTTCACAAAATAGATGGCATCATGAGGAAGGAAAATTATGTGGATATATTGAAGCAACATTTCAAGACATCAGTCAGGAAGTTCAAGCTTGGTCGCAAATGGGTCTTCCAAATGGACAATGACCCCAAGCATACATCCAAAGATGTGGCAAAATGGCTTAAGGACAACAAAGTCAAGGTATTGGAGTGGCCATCACATAGTCCTGACCTCAATCCTATAGAAAATGTGTGGGCAGAACTGAAAAGGTGTGTGCGAGCAAGGAGGCCTACAAACCTGACTCAGTTACACCAGCTCTGTGAGGAGGAATGGGCCAAAATTCACCCAACTTATTGTGAGAAGCTTGTGGAAGGCTACCCGAAACGTTTGACCCAAGTGAAACAATTTAAAGGCAATGCTACCAAATACACTGCTCAAAAAAATAAAGGGAACACTTAAACAACACAATGTAACTCCAAGTCAATCACACTTCTGTGAAATCAAACTGTCCACTTAGGAAGCAACACTGATTGACAAAAAATGTCACATGCTGTTGTGCAAATGGAATAGACAACAGGTGGAAATTATAGGCAATTAGCAAGACAACTCCAATAAAGGAGTGGTTCTGCAGGTGGTGACCACAGACCACTTCTCAGTTCCTATGCTTCTTGGCTGATGTTTTGGTCACTTTTGAATGCTGGCGGTGCTTTCACTCTAGTGGTAGCATGAGACGGAGTCTACAACCCACACAAGTGGCTCAGGTAGTGCAGCTCATCCAGGATGGCACATCAATGCGAGCTGTGGCAAGAAGGTTTGCTGTGTCTGTCAGCGTAGTGTCCAGAGCATGGAGGCGCTACCAGGAGACAGGCCAGTACATCAGGAGACGTGGAGGAGGCCGTAGGAGGGCAACAACCCAGCAGCAGGACCGCTACCTCCGCCTTTGTGCAAGGAGGAGCAGGAGGAGCACTGCCAGAGCCCTGCAAAATGACCTCCAGCAGGCCACAAATGTGCATGTGTCTGCTCAAACGGTCAGAAACAGACTCCATGAGGGTGGTATGAGGGCCCGACGTCCACAGGTGGGGGTTGTGCTTACAGCCCAACACCGTGCAGGACGTTTGGCATTTGCCAGAGACCACCAAGATTGTCAAATTCGCATCTGGCGCCCTGTGCTCTTCACAGATGAAAGCAGGTTCACACTGAGCACATGTGACAGACGTGACAGAATCTGGAGACGCCGTGGAGAACGTTTTGCTGCCTGCAACATCTTGCAGCATGACCGGTTTGGCGGTGGGTCAGTCATGGTGTGGGGTGGCATTTCTTTGGGGGGCCGCACAGCCCTCCATGTGCTTGCCAGAGGTAGCCTGACTGCCATTAGGTACAGAGATGAGATCCTCAGACCCCTTGTGAGACCATATGCTGGTGCGGTTGGCCCTGGGTTCCTCCTAATGCAAGACAATGCTAGACCTCATATGGCTGGAGTGTGTCAGCAGTTCCTGCAAGAGGAAGGCATTGATGCTATGGACTGGCCCGCCCGTTCCCCAGACCTGAATCCAATTGAGCACATCTGGGACGTCATGTCTCGCTCCATCCACCAACGCCACGTTGCACCACAGACTGTCCAGGAGTTGGCGGATGCTTTAGTCAAGGTCTGGGAGGAGATCCCTCAGGAGACCATCCGCCACCTCATCAGGAGCATGCCCAGGCGTTGTAGGGAGGTCATACAGGCACGTGGAGGCCACACACACTACTGAGCCTCATTTTGACTTGTTTTAAGGACATTACATCAAAGTTGGATCAGCCTGTAGTGTGGTTTTCCACTTTAATTTTGAGTGCGACTCCAAATCCAGACCTCCATGGGTTGATAAATTTGATTTCCATTGATAATTTTTGTGTGATTTTGTTGTCAGCACATTCAATCAAGTATTTAATAAGATTATTTCATTCATTCAGATCTAGGATGTGTTATTTTAATTTCCCTTTATTTTTTGAGCAGTGTACTGATTGAGTGTATTTAAACTTCTGACCCACTGGGAATGTGATGAAAACAAGTGGATTTGGGAAATTACTGGCCCTAAAATGGCAGCTTTGGCTCAGTTCAGGCTGCCAGATCTGGCCCGAATGACTCGGGCCTAGTCTGTACCGTCATTCATTTCAGACTCGGGCCAGATCCAGCTGCCAGACCTGGGCCAGCAGTTTTAGATCTGGCATGCCGGAATCAGGTCAGATGTGGGCCAGACGTTTGTGCTACCTGGGAGCTTATGCTTTCAGTACTAGATTCATTCTCTGATCATTTGATTGGGTGGACAACATGTCAGTTCATGTTGCAAGAACTCTGATAACTTCCAGAAGACGTCCTCCAACCTATCATAATTACCGTGTAAGTCTAAGGAAGGGGTGAGAACCATGAGCCTCCTAGGTTTTGTATTAAAGTCAATGTACCCAGAGGAGGACAGTTTAGTTCATTAGCAACTTTTCAACTGCTTCCTACTTTTTAGCTACTTAGCATGTTAGCTAACCCTTCCCTTAACCCTTTTAAGGAACCCTTCCCCTAACTTGAACCCTTTTAGCTAACCGTTCCCCTTGCCTAAACCCTTTAACCTAACTCCTAAACTTAACCCTAACCTTAGCTCTGGGGGTCCATGCGCCTGTCATCGATGTCAGTAACCCTCCAAAAAGTAATTCCTAAACCTTTTTCATATGCACTAGGAAGCTAAGTGTTTATTTCTTGGGCTTCAGGAATGTGACTGAAAAAGTGCCTCAGGCCTTGATATCGGTGAACAAATGCTGTGATC
This sequence comes from Coregonus clupeaformis, assembly GCF_020615455.1. NCBI lineage: Eukaryota > Metazoa > Chordata > Actinopteri > Salmoniformes > Salmonidae > Coregonus > Coregonus clupeaformis. Next base: position 32,231,870 of record NC_059192.1, on the reverse strand, counting down.
AAGGCTACAACGGTGCCAGTGCAATGAATGGAGCTTACTCAGGTGTTCAAAAGCACATATCAGACCGAGAGCCTAATGCTTCTAAGGTAGTTTTTATGAGTTTTAGTTTAGAAAAATCTCAGCAGAAGCGACCGTTACAGGGATACTAAAAACAGCTTGATTGCCGTAGCAACATCTGGGAAACAGAAGGGAGTGGTGCTTCAAATACAGCAGTTCTGCAACATCTTTAATTGAGCCTCTCATTCTCCTTAATTGCCGGCCTCAACACGTTACAGAAAGAGATTAACTGTATAGGAAGAACTGGGGACAGGTTGTCGATACTGGACAGCCAATAAATTGGCAGATGCAAACAGATTATATTCTTTAGTGGACAACAGTTCTTGAGGGCTTGAACAAAAAAAGCGGTTTGCGATTTTGAGGCTACTGGTGAACCAACGTTTGAGATGTGTGGTTGTAATATCAACAGTCCCTTATCCTACAGGCCATGGTGAAAACATTTGCACACACAAAAAGAGGACTTCAGGAGACCAGGGAAGTCTCTCAAGTTGGATTTAATTTGATTTCATAAAATGTACCTTGAATATTGCAGCCCATTTTTGTAGGTTATTAGCCAGACAAAACCCGCTGGGTATTGGGTGAATTTATCCTCAAGCCGACTACTTTTTTCCTCAGTGTTATACTATTTGATGTGTAATTTTATAAAACGTTTATAAATAGTAGCTAAATACGGTATATACTGTAGCTATAGATAATACACTGCTAGATGTTCTGTACCATTCTGCCATCAGATTTACCACCAATGCTCCTTATAGGACATATCACTGCACTCTGTACTTATCTGTAAACTGGCCATCTCTTTATACTAGATGCAAAATCCACTGGTTGATACTCATTTACAAAATCCTTTTAGGCCTCACTCCCCCCTACCTGAGATACCTATTAATAATAATAATAATAATAATAATAATACATGGGACTTATATAGCGCTTTTCAAGAACCCAAAGTCGCTTGCAACAATTATCATCTTCATACAGCACCTGATCTGCCAGTCACATTCTGTTAAAGGTCCCAAAAGCAAACACATCCCTGAGTCGTTCTTCGTTTCAAATCAAATCAAATCAAATTTGATTGGCCACATGCGCCGAATACAACAGGTGCAGACATTACAGTGAAATGCTTACTTACAGCCCTTAACCAACAGTGCATTTATTTTTAACAAAAAAAGTGTTGAGAAAAAAAAGAGCAGAAGTAAAATATAATAACAGTAGGGAGGCTATATATACAGGGGGGTACCGGTGCAGAGTCAATGTGCGGGGGCACCGGCTAGTTGAGGTAGTTGAAGTAATATGTACATGTGGGTAGAGTTAAAGTGACTATGCATAAATAATTAACAGAGTAGCAGCAGCGTAAAAGGATGGGGTGGGGGGCAGTGCAAATAGTCTGTGTAGCCATGATTAGCTGTTCAGGAGTCTTATGGCTTGGGGGTAGAAGCTGTTGAGAAGTCTTTTGGACCTAGACTTGGCACTCCGGTACCGCTTGCCGTGGCGGTAGCAGAGAGAACAGTCTATGACTAGGGTGGCTGGAGTCTTTGACAATTTTGAGGGCCTTCCTCTGACACCGCCTGGTATAGAGGTCCTGGATGGCAGGAAGCTTGGCCCCAGTGATGTACTGGGCCGTACACACTACCCTCTGTAGTGCCTTGCGGTCGGAGGCCGAGCAGTTGCCATACCAGGCGGTGATGCAACCAGTCAGGATGCTCTGGATGGTGCAGCTGTATAATTTTTTGAGGATCTGAGGACCCATGCCAAATCTTTTCAGTCTCCTGAGGGGGGAATAGGATTTGTCGTGCCCTCTTCACGACTGTCTTGGTGTGTTTGGACCATGATAGTTCGTTGGTGATGTGGACACCAAGGAACTTGAAGCTCTCAACCTGTTCCACTACAGCCCGTCGATGAGAATGGGGGCGTGCTCAGTCCTCTTTTTTTTCCTGTAGTCCACAATCATCTCCTTTGTCTTGGTCACGTTGAGGGAGAGGTTGTTGTCCTGGCACCACACGGCCAGGTCTCTGACCTCCTCCCTATAGGCTGTCTCATCGTTGTCGGTGATCAGGCCTACCACTGTTGTGTCGTCGGCAAACTTAATGATGGTGTTGGAGTCCTGCCTGGCCATGCAGTCATGGGTGAACAGAGAGTACAGGAGGGGACTGAGCACGCACCCCTGAGGGGCCCCCGTGTTGAGGAAAAAGTGTGGCAGATGTGTTGTTACCTACCCTTACCACCTGGGGGCGGCCCGTCAGGAAGTCCAGGATCCAGTTGCAGAGGGAGGTGTTTAGTCCCAGGATCCTTAGCTTAGTGATGAGCTTAGAGGGCACTATGGTGTTGAATGCTGAGCTGTAGTCAATGAATAGCATTCTCACGTAGGTGTTCCTCTTGTCCAGGTGGGAAAGGGCAGTGTGGAGTGCAATAGAGATTGCATCATCTGTGGATCTGTTGGGGCGGTATGCAAATTGGAGTGGGTCTAGGGTTTCTGGGATAATGCTGTTGATGTGAGCCATGACCAGCCTTTCAAAGCACTTCATGGCTACAGACGTCAGTGCTACGGGTCGGTAGTCATTTAGGCAGGTTATCTTAGAGTCCTTGGGCACGGGGACTATGGTGGTCTGCTTGAAACATGTTGGTATTACAGACTTAGTCAGGGACATGTTGAAAATGTCAGTGAAGACACTTGCCAGTTGGTCAGCACATGCTCGGAGTACACGTCCTGGTAATCCGTCTGGCCCTGCGGCCTTGTGAATGTTGACCTGCTTAAAAGTCTTACTCACATCGGCTACGGAGAGCGTGATCACATAGTCATCCGGAACAGCTGGTGCTCTCATGCATGCTTCAGTGTTGCTTGCCTCGAAGCGAGCATAGAAGTGGTTTAGCTCGACTGGTAGGCTTGTGTCACTGGGCAGCTCGCGGCTGTGCTTCCCTTTGTAGTCTGTAATAGTTTTCAAGCCCTACCACATCCGACGAGCGTCAGAGCCAGTGTAGTACTTCATATCACAAAACAAACATGCTTATTCATTGAAGTACCCCATGAAAATATAATTGCCAAAAGTGTTGATTTGTCTGCTATGACAAATCAACATTTTTGGCAATAATATTTTCATGGGGTTCTTCAATTAAATGGACTTAAATGCCCCCTGACAATGAAGAGGTAATGTGCTAAATCACCTGCAATGCTTTTGTTTACTTGCCAACCTTCATTGCCACCAGTAAAAGAAAGAATGCAGTCGGCCAGGTTGCTCCTGTCAAATAACTTTTAAACTCAACAATGAAAAAGAACCTGTTAAAAGAACCATCATCACTAAGCATGACACACCCCTCTTTGTGACACATTCCTAATCTTGTCAGGAAACCTCATTGGAAGAGGTGGGTAATAGGTGGGCGGTATGGTATGTGATTAGCTAGTCAGGCAACAAAAATTTTTTTACTCTTTGTTGTTTGCATTGCTTGTTGCCAACCAGTGGTGCCGTTTCTGTTGATACATGCGTTTAAAAAGTGAAAGAACCAGACTTCTGAATGATTTAATCACACTTGAGTAATTCCTTCAAAGATTTCTTAGATTCCTATCACACAAAATACAATTTGATATGCTTTCTGAAACCAAATGTAAAATTGTGTTTTTTACTATTAATACTACAAAAGGAAAAAAAATAGTTATCTTGACTTATTGTTGGTCCTTTACGATGGACACGTTGAAACCATGTTAGATTTTTCTGATTTGATGTTTAAAAAAATGTATGTAAAGCTGCTCCAGCCGGAGACATCGATACATACATAAAAAATATAGAGGGTAAAAGAAAATAAAGGAGAAAGGCACTTTGAACCACCAATGCACAATATTGTTGTCTCTATCCTAAAGGCTAAAAGACACCCCATAACAAGGGAGCATCTCATTCTCTTTACCAACAAAATCAACACATAGTAGATAGGTTATGCTTTGCTGACCTGAAATCAGCAATCTGCAATGATTGATTGTTAATGGAATTATTCACCTGAAATGTTTGCCAATGTGGCCAAATATGGCTGGATAATTCAGTTTTTAAGCTAAAGGATAACTTTTGTTAATCTCAGGACCACTCAATCCATTTCGGTCAGGATACACCATGTATTCCAGATTAGATTATGGAAATTACCCTCTTATACCCCTTCAACGGACATTTGCCTATTTTGGAAACATACCAACAGATACATGTAGAAATGTGTGTAGAAATGTGTATTTATTTATGTTCTGGACCTGTTAGTTGTTAACACCCTCTAGTGGCGGTTTAAGTGCAACCGTGTAGAATTTACCTGCTTTTGTCATGTGACAGGAAGCAGTTTCAGAAGTGAAGCAATGCGTAAGATGTGCAAGTGTGACAGAGTAGTAACAATCCTTCAACATCCTTCTTTATAAGCTTTGTAAGACGCAATGTCTGTAAGATAAATGTTTATCACATATAATTTTTATGTTTCTGTAAAATATGAAGGTAGCTGTTAGATACTTTGCATTAGCTTCAGTGCTATTTCTCCCTAGGGACACCTAGCTTAGCAATATCAAGCATACAGTTGCATCCTAGTAACTTTATTTTATATTTGACTCTAGATTGAGTACTCTTATTCCTTATTTCATACAGTTAGTGCAGTTATTGTGTAGGACATTCTGTGCTCTATACTACTGTAACTGAAAACATGTACTTTTGTGTTTGTTGCTGTTCCACACTGTGGATAGCTAGCTAACTGGATAGCTGGATAAGGGCTGCTGTACATTTAGTGCGTCCAGTATAGTGAAAAGACAGGCACAGCTACCCGTAAGAGAGGAACCTCCACGTGGAGCAGCAAGGATTCAAGAGTTAAGGGGCTGTCATCTCGGTGCAGAGCAAGCCATCACGACATTGCCAGCTTAAGTCTTCACCCTACGTGCCACATTTACCTCACATCATCATGGCAGAAAGTAGTAAGGAAAATGCTACGCAGCAAGACAAACACATTGAAGAGAAACATAGAGCATTCGATGCACAGTCTATAAGTTCTCGCTCTTACAAATCATTAGTCAGTTCGAGGTCGTCAGCCAGTTCAAGGGCTAGTATAGTCATTGCCAAAGCGAGAGCCAAAGCAGAAGCAGCCCAAGCCAGAGCAGCTTATGTGAAGCGAGAGATAGACATTAAGGTTGAGAAGGCCCGCCTCGAAGCTACCTTGGATGCCCTGCAGGAAGAGAAAGAGAAAGATGCGGATCTAGCTGAGTCAGAAATACTGGAGGCAGCTCTACAGGAAGTAGATCTTTGTTTGGCCGGCAGGGTCTCACCCCCAGTCCCACGTCAGAAACGTCTTCAGTGCACCTATGTGATGAACTAAGGCTAGCGTGGTTTAAGTCAGCAGTTCAACAGAGTGAGGGACGAAGAACCACGAGACTCTGCCGACACAGTTACATCAGGTATCATGCCCTGTGCCACCAACCAAACGCAGACAGACAAAGAGCTTACACCAGGTCATACGACCCTCGCCAGAGCGAGCAAGTCCAACAACCAGAGGAATGGAGGGATAAAAGAAGAAATCACCAGCAGTCTCCTACTCGTTCACGTGGGAACCCCTGCAGAGCCTCTACTCAACGTAACAAAAACGCAGCTCGCCACCACAGTCAACTGAGACGCATCACAGACGAGATCCCACCTCTGGATCACTGATGTAGACATACTTCTCCTCTTAGGCAGAGATGTCTTGAGAGTACATAAAGTCAGGAACCAAATCAACAGTCCAGAAGACGCTCCAGTCGCCCAGAAGCTAGACCTAGGTTGGGTTGTCGTCGGGGACGTGTGTCTCAGAGGTGCCCACAAACCATCTCAAGTGAGCTCGTTCAAGACATCCATCTTGGAAAATGGTTGTCCAACCTACCTAAGCCCATGCAAGTCAGGTTAGGGTGAAAGAGAAGGTCAGTTACAGAGCACCGCAGCAGATCCTCGACGAGCCAAACCTACAAGACAACTCACTGACACTTACAGAAAATAACCTGGGTCAGTCAATCTTCTGTCGCACCACTAGCGATCACAAACTTGCACCTTTGATCGATGACACGAGATTCCTTCAGATCATGGACAACGAGGTCTGCCAAGACAGCTCCAACAGCTGGGTCGCGCCCTTGCCCTTGCCCTTCCAGACACCCAGACGACGGCTGCCTAACAATAGGTAGTACGCTTACAGTCGTCTCACCTCACTCCGTCGTACTCTAGAAAAGCGGCCTCAGATGAAGGAGCACTTCCTAGAGTTCATGCAGAAAATGCTCATCAACGACCATTCATGAAGTTTTGATTGTTAGTGTGTGGTGGCTGTTAAGCTAACATATGGAATTGTTTTAAGATGGGAAGGTGCTACAGAGGGTAGTGCGTACGGCCCAGTACATCACTGGGGCCAAGCTTCCTGCCATCCAGGACCTCTATACCAGGCGGTGTCAGAGGAAGGCCCTAATAATTGCCAAAGACTCCAGCCACCCTAGTCATAGACTGTTCTCTCTGCTACCACACGGCAAGCGGTACCGTAGGCTCCTTAATAGCTACTAGCCATAAGACTGCTGAAAAATGTATCAAATGGCCACCCGGACTATTTGCATTGAACCCCCTTTTTTTACGCTGCTGCTACTCGCTGTTTATTATCTATGCATAGTTACTTTACCCCTACCTACATCTACATATTACCTCAATTACCTTGACTAACCTGTACCTCCGCACACTGACCCAGTACCGGTACCCCCTGTGCATTCAGAAAGTATTCAGACCCCTTGACTTTTTCCACATTTTGTTACGTTACAGCGTTATTCTAAAATTCATTAAATAGTTTTTTGCCCCCCTCATCAATCTACACACAATACCCCATAATGACAAAGCAAAAATAGGTTTGTAGAAATGTTTTCAAATGTATTAATAATAAACAACGGAAATATAACATTTACATACACTACTGGTCAAAAGTTTTAGAATACCTACTCATTCAAGAGTTTTTCTTTATTTTTACTATTTTCTACATTGTAGAATAATAGTGAAGACATCAAAACTATGAAATTACACATATGGAATCATGTAATAACCAAAAAAGTATTAAACAAATCAAAATATATTTTATATTTGAGATTCTTCAAATAGCCACCCTTTGCCTTGATGACACCCAGCTTCATTTGGAATGCTTTTCCAACAGTCTTGAAGGAGTTGCCACATACAGTGGGGAAAAAAAGTATTTAGTCAGCCACCAATTGTGCAAGTTCTCCCACTTAAAAAGATGAGAGAGGCCTGTAAGTTTCATCATAGGTACACGTCAACAATGACAGACAAATTTAGAAAAGAAAATCCAGAAAATCACATTGTAGGATTTTTAATGAATTTATTTGCAAATTATGGTGGAAAATAAGTATTTGGTCACCTACAAACAAGCAAGATTTCTGGCTCTCACAGACCTGTAACTTCTTCTTTAAGAGGCTCCTCTGTCCTCCACTCGTTACCTGTATTAATGGCACCTGTTTGAACTTGTTATCAGTATAAAAGACACCTGTCCACAACCTCAAACAGTCACACTCCAAACTCCACTATGGCCAAGACCAAAGAGCTGACAAAGGACACCAGAAACAAAATTGTAGACCTGCACCAGGCTGGGAAGACTGAATCTGCAATAGGTAAGCAGCTTGGTTTGAAGAAATCAACTGTGGGAGCAATTTTTAGGAAATGGAAGACATACAAGACCACTGATAATCTCCTCGATCTGGGGCTCCACGCAAGATCTCACCCTGTGGGGTCAAAATGATCACAAGAACGGTGAGCAAAATCCCAGAACCACACGGGGGACCTAGTGAATGACCTGCAGAGAGCTGGGACCAAAGTAACAAAGCCTACCATCAGTAACACACTACGCCGCCTGGGACTCAAATCCTGCAGTGCAAGACGTGTCCCCCTGCTTAAGCAAGTACATGTCCAGGCCCGTCTGAAGTTTGCTAGAGTGCATTTGGATGATCCAGAAGAGGATTGGGAGAATGTCTTATGGTCAGATGAAACCAAAATAGAAATTTTTGGTAAAAACTCAACTCGTCTTGTTTGGAGGACAAAGAATGCTGAGTTGCATCCAAAGAACACCATACCTACTGTGAAGCATGGGGGTGGAAACATCATGCTTTGGGGCTGTTTTTCTGCAAAGGGACCAGGACGACTGATCCGTGTAAAGGAAAGAATGAATGGGGCCATGTATCGTGAAATTTTGAGTGAAAACCTCCTTCCATCAGCAAGGGGCAATGAAGATGAAACGTGGCTGGGTCTTTCAGCATGACAATGATCCCAAACACACCGCCGGGCAACGAGGAGTGGCTCGTAAGAAGCATTTCAAGGTCCTGGAGTGGCCTAGCCAGTCTCCAGATCTCAACCCCATAGAAAATCTTTGGAGGGAGTTGAAAGTCCGTGTTGCCCAGTGACAGCCCCAAAACATCACTGCTCTAGAGGAGATCTGCATGGAGGAATGGGCCAAAATACCAGCAACAGTGTGTGAAAACCTTGTGAAGACTTACAGAAAACGTTTGACCTGTGTCATTGCCAACAAAGGGTATATAACAAAGTATTGAGAAACTTTTGTTATTCGACCAAATACTTATTTTCCACCATAATTTGCAAATAAATTCATTAAAATCCTACAATGTGATTTTCTGTAAAAAAAAATCTCATTTTGTCTGTCATAGTTGACGTGTACCTATGATGAAAATTACAGGCCTCTCTCATCTTTTTAAGTGGGAGAACTTGCACAATTGGTGGCTGACTAAATACTTTTTTTCCCCACTGTATGCTGAGCACTTGTTGGCTGATTTTCCTTCACTCTGCGGTCCGACTCATCCCAAACCATCTCAATTTGGTTGAGGTCGGGGGATTGTGGAGGACAGGTCATCTGATGCAGCACTCCATCACTCTCCTTTTTGGTAAAATAGCCGTTACACAGGCTGGAGGAGTGTTGGGTCATTGTCCTGTTGAAAAACAAATGATAGTTCCACTAAGCCCAAACTAGATGGGATGGTGTATCGCTGCAGAATGCTGTGGTAGCCATGCTGGTAAAGTGTGCCTTGAATTCTAAATAAATCACAGACAGTGTCACCAGCAAAGCACCCCCTTCACCATAACACCTCCTCCTCTATGCTTTACGGTGGGAAATACACATGCGGAGATCAACCGTTCACCCACACCATGTCTCACAAAGACACGGCGGTTGGAACCAAAAATCTCCAATTTGGACTCCAGACCAAAGGACAACTTTCCACCGGTCTAATGTCCATTGCTCGTGTTTCTTTGCCTAAGCAAGTCTCTTCTTATTATTGGTGCCCTTTGGGAGTGGTTTCTTTGCAGCAATTTGACCATGAAGGCCTGATTCACACAGTCTCCTCTGAACAGTTGATGTTGAGATGTGTCTGTTACTTGAACTCTATGAAGCATTTATTTTTTTGCTGCAATTTCTGAGGCTGGTAACTCTAATGAACTTATCCTCTGCAGCAGAGGTAACTCTGGGTCTTCCATTCCTGTGGCGGTCCTCATGAGAGCCAGTTTCATCATAGCGCTTGATTGTTTTTGTGACTACAGTTGAAGAAACTTGAAAAGTCTTAATGTTCCATGTTGACTGACCATGTCTTAAAGTAATGATGGACTGTTGTTTCTCTTTGCTTATTTGAGCTGTTCTTGCCATAATATGGACTTGGTCTTTTACCTTGTCACAACACAACTGATTGGCTCGAACGCATTAAATTATATTTTAAGAAGGCACACCTGTTAATTGAAATGCATTCCAGGTGACTACCTCATGAAGCTGATTGAGAGAATGCCAAGAGTGTGCAAAGCCGTCATCAAGGCAAAGGGTGGCAATTTGATAAATCTTGTTTAACACTTTTTTGGTTACTACATGATTCCATATGTGTTATTTCATAGTTTTGATGTCTTCACTATTATTCTACAATGTAGAAAATAGTAAAAATAAAGAAAAACCCTTGAATGAGTAGGTGTTCTAAAACTTTTGACCGGTAGTGTAAGTATTCAGACCCTTTACTCAGTGCTTTGTTGAAGCACCTTTGGCAGCGTGACTAATGTATGACTGTTATTTATTGAATCACCTATCTATGTTTAATTGTCACTCAATTAAATTAATCATGTAACAATTAACTCATTAGGATGTATTTTTTTTACAAATATAATATTTTTATTCACAATGAATGAAAGATAACATTTAAAGACATTGTACATTTTTTCCCCTTTCTGTCCCCCAATGTTACTTCAATACAAGCAAAAATGTAATAGCCTAACAATTTCAGGTGATTAGGTGATTGTATAGGCCTATAGCAGTAATCTCAAGGGGTGGGGGTGGGGCCAAGAGTACTAATCTGGAGGAAGTGTTTGGAGCTGTTCAAAATTGGATATCATCGGGTCCCAGGTGGAATAGAATGAGTTGGTTGACCCTCAGATGGTATACTTAATTTTTTCTAATTTTAGGAACAGCAGCAGATCTTTGAGCCAAAGAGAGGCTAAGGGAGGATTGATAGATTTCCAATCCAATAAAATCCTTCTGTGGGCTAACAGGGAGGCAAAGGCAATGGCATCCAGCTGTCCATACCATCAATATTTGGATAGAATTTGGAGAATCTGGCCTTACTGAAATGGATACGGTGAAGTACCTTAAACTGTATAAGGCTGAGCCGGGCACAAGAGGAGCTTCCATTTAAGTAAGGTAGCATTCCAGACTTCATCAGAGATCTCTCCACCAAGTTCCCTTTCCCACTCAGATCTGATTTTATTGAGTGACGGGTTATCAAGGGACATGATTATCTCAAAAATATGGGATATGAGTCCCTTTAGTTGAAAAGGTGTTTTCAAAAGGGCATCCAGACCTGATCCGGGTGTTAGAATCAGAAAGGTTGAGCTTTGAATGCGAATAAACTTTCGGATTTGGAAATACCTAAATAAACTTGAATGGGGTAGATTAAATTTGATAGCGAGGTCTTCGAAATTGGCAAAGGTGCCATCAATATAAAGATCATTAAACTTAGTAAGGCCATTCCTCTGCCACAGCCTGAAAGCTGAATCCAGTTTGCCTGGAAGGAAGAGGTGATTATTACATATAGGTCCTTGAATAGAGAAATCACAGAGTTTAAAATGTTGATGGAATTGAGCCCAAATTTTAAGAGGATTGACAATTGGATTGGATGTGTAGCGCGAAGCTGAAAGAGGAAGATTGGAGGTGACTAAAGCTGACAAAGAGGAAGAGAAACAGGAGTTGGCTTCTGTTTGACACCAGTCAGTTTCTGGGGTGTGAAGCCAGTAAACAATATTTTGTATATTTGCTGCCCAGTAATAATACATAAAGTTAGGAAGGGCTAGTCCTCCGTGTGTTCTATCTCTCTGGAGGAATACTTTACATATTCTTGGATTCCCACCGCCCCATAAAAAAAATATATAAGCTTATCCACTGAAGTGAAAAAATGCTTTGATAAAAAAAGAGGGAGACATTGGAACAAATACAGAAATCTGGGCAATACATTCATTTTGATACAATTCACTTTACCAGCTAAAGTAAAATGAGAATACTCCATCTCTGAAAGTCCACTTTAAGTTTGCTAATCGGGGGAGTAAAGTTCTCATCATGGACGGAAGACAAGGTACGGGTGATATTGATTCCTAAATATTTAAAGCCAGACTTGGACATACAAAATGGAATAATATCCCCTGGAATTTGTAATGCTAATTCATTAATAGGAAAACATTCACTTTTTGAGAAATTCAATTTATAAACCGAAAACGCACCAAACCTACGCAGTAGGTCCACTACCGCAGGGACACACGCTTCAGGGTCTGAGATATATAAAAGTAAATCATCTGCATATAAGGAAACTTTGTGTTCCAGTCCCCATCTGTAGATACCATGTATTGAGGGTGTGGCCTTTAGCATAATAGAAAGGGGTTCTATCGCCAGGGCAAATAACAGAGGGGACATTGGACATCCCTGGCGTGTGGCCCTTGATAATGGGAAATACTGTGAACAAAGTCTGTTTGTAAGTGCTGATGCCTTGGGTGATGAGTACAACAGTCGGACCCAGGAAATGAAGTTTGCACCAAAGCCAAATTTTCCCAGTACAGAGAATAAATATTCCCATTCTACCCTGTCAAATGCGTTCTCCGGATCTAAAGAGATAACTACTTCAGGAACGTCCGAAGATGCAGGAGAGTGCATGACATTAAGCAGACGTCGAATGTTAGAAAAGGAGTGGCGACCCTTAATAAACCCCGTCTGATCAGTCGATATGATGTCTGTCATAGTGGACTCTACTCGAGAGGCAAGCAATTTCGCTAATATTTTAACATCTGCATTTAAAAGTGAGATTGGTCTGTATGAGCCACACTCAGATGCATTTTTGCCGGGTTTTAACAAAAGTATGATCGACGCCTCTCAGGGTTTGGGGTAAAACACCCTGGTCCAGGACGTTTTCAAACATTTCAAGCAGGAGTGGGGCCAATTTGTCAGAAAACGTATTGTAGAATTCGATTGGGTAGCCATCTGGGCCAGGGGATTTCCCACTTTGCATTGCTTTAATTGAATTAATAATCTCCCCTAACTGCAAAGGTTGATCAATTTCCTCTCCTCTGTACTAATGGTAGGAGTTTCCAAGTTGTCAAGAAAATCATTCATAATTGAATTGTCTTCAGGTGATTCTGACGTGTAAAGTTCTGAATAAAAATGTTTGAAAGTGTTATTGATTTCAGTGGGACTAACTGTTAAGACACCCGAGGTGTTGAGAATTTGAGGGATCAGCTTTTGATTTGCATTTGAGTTGATGAGCAAGAAATCGACCAGCCTTTTCTCCATGTTCGTAAACAAAACCGCGTGCGCGGAGTAGCTGCTACTCAGCCTTATCTTCGGTAGAATGGTGCAGAATGAATTGTTTGAAAGTAAAGATGAGTTAAGTCTCCATGGGGGGCGATCTGTATAGTTCAATGAGAATGGGTGGGTGGATCACACAATTCAAGTCGCCTCCAAAGATTAAATAGTGTGAGTTGAGATTGGGCAGCAAAAAAATTAGTTTGTTAATAAACTCAACATCATCCCAATTGGGAGCATACACATTTACAAGCAAAACAGAGGTGTGAAAGAGAGAACCAGATACCAAAACAAAATGCCCCTGTGGATCTGATATGAGCAGCAGTAAATTGTACTTTCTTATGAATAAGTATTGCTGTTCCCCTTGCCTTAGCATTGAATTTTGAATGGAATATTTGTCCTACCCAAGCTTTACGGAGTCTACCATGATCTGCTGTACAAAGATGTGTTTCTTGTAAGAATGCTATATCAGTTTTTAAATTCTAAAGATGAGCAAATACTCTAGCCCGTTTAGCCGGGCCATTCATTGCCTTGACGTTCCAGCTTGTAAACCTAATAGCTGACCCCCCATCTCCCACCCCAATATCTGAATTGTCAGTCATAAAAAATTTAGATTACTAAATTATAACTGGAATAGAGATGTATAAGAACACTAATCATATCCTGTGACAAAAGAAAAACCATGTACCGAAAAGTTAGACAAAATACTGTTGAAGTAGAATATGTAACAATCAAATGGTTAATGAAGGCAAACAACGTCCCCCCACCCCCTGACATAAAACCCTCAAAATAACACAACAAAATAAACACAGTGCAAAATAACACTGTCCTATGCTCGCCTCTAGGGCGGACTGCAGGCTTCCCCAAATATGGTCAAACTCCCGGTTAACCATCTGCCACTTAACTTACCCTACACAAGAGGGCTCCCAATTATTAACATCACTCAATAGTCGATCAGTTACATCCTCCATTGCCTTTAACAAACACAGATAGCCAAATAACATGCTTCTGTTAGTCAAGACTTCGCCCATGGGTTGTGTTAGGGGCATGCTCCACGCCACGCTCCTGCAGCCGCACCGCGCAACTGTGTCCACAACCACAAGGAGTAAAATAGGATACTCAGGCGCAGCGCGACCACAAAGACCACAGCAGGGAACGCACCCCACAAACACGAATGCCAAAATATTCCAACGTCCATGAACCTCCGTAGAGGCGAAAGCTAAATATATCTAAACACCCACTCAATCAAACAAACAAAGGCATTACAGTCACAGGAAATCAAATGCAAACAAAAAAGTAACATTAGCATTAGTAAATAGTATTTAGAGAGGTAACGTTAAATGACTAGCTAATGGCAGCTTAAGTTAGTTCAAACAAAAACAAACTCACGTTGGATATTTAACATTTTAACATTTACGTCATTTAGCAGATGCTCTTATCCAGAGCGACTTACAGTTAGTGAGTGCATACATTTTTCATACTGGCCCTCCATGGGAATCGAACCCACAACCCTGGCGTTGCAAACGCCATGCTCTACCAACTGAGCTACAGTTACATGTGTTACTAGTACCAGCTAAGCTAGTCAGCCCGCCAATATTACTTACATGGATACAGATCTTCGTTCAGTTGATTCTAGATGTAGCTGGCTAGGTAGTTGTCCAAATGTCAAGCTATATCTTAGGCAGCTAGCCGCTAGAAATGGTGGAGAAGTGCTTAGCTAAATTCACCGCCACATTCAAATAGCCAAGTCAGTCCTTCAGCACTCCGGTTTTTGTTGTGCATAGCTAGCTATGTTAGCAAGTCAGCCCAATGTTCCTGTTTTCTGAAATCTTCTCAGCCAAGTATAGACGTAATAAAGATATCCCTGAGTGTTCCTGGAGTTAAGCATTCATCTTGTTGCCATGTAAAAATACATTTTTAAAAAAGTGGCGTTAGCTAGCCAGCCAGATAGTAAACAGTCAAGTGTGCCAGCTCCCGCTAGCCAGCCAATTTGATTGTGATGTATTAGCTAACATTGCCACTAATCTCAGTCAAATAAAACTAAATAAAATAAAGATGTAATTGGGTGCTCCCGGATGAAAAAAAACAAACACTGCTTTCATGTGAAAAGTAATATCCAAGTGGATGTCATGAAAATCAGTCCGTTGCCAGCCACATACAGTGGGGAAAAAAAGTATTTAGTCAGCCACCAATTGAGCAAGTTCTCCCACTTAAAAAGATGAGAGAGGCCTGTAATTTTCATCATAGGTACACGTCAACTATGACAGACAAATTGAGAAAAAAAATTCCAGAAAATCACATTGTAGGATTTTTTATGAATTTATTTGCAAATTATGGTGGAAAATAAGTATTTGGTCACCTACAAACAAGCAAGATTTCTGGCTCTCACAGACCTGTAACTTCTTCTTTAAGAGGCTCCTCTGTCCTCCACCCGTTACCTGTATTAATGGCACCTGTTTGAACTTGTTATCAGTATAAAAGACACCTGTCCACAACCTCAAACAGTCACACTCCAAACTCCACTATGGCCAAGACCAAAGAGCTGTCAAAGGACACCAGAAACAAAATTGTAGACCTGCACCAGGCTGGGAAGACTGAATCTGCAATAGGTAAGCAGCTTGGTTTGAAGAAATCAACTGTGGGAGCAATTATTAGGAAATGGAAGACATACAAGACCACTGATAATCTCCCTCGATCTGGGGCTCCACGCAAGATCTCACCCCGTGGGGTCAAAATGATCACAAGAACGGTGAGCAAAAATCCCAGAACCACACGGGGGGACCTAGTGAATGACCTGCAGAGAGCTGGGACCAAAGTAACAAAGCCTACCATCAGTAACACACTACGCCGCCAGGGACTCAAATCCTGCAGTGCAAGACGTGTCCCCCTGCTTAAGCCAGTACATGTCCAGGCCCGTCTGAAGTTTGCTAGAGTGCATTTGGATGATCCAGAAGAGGATTGGGAGAATGTCATATGGTCAGATGAAACCAAAATATAACGTTTTGGTAAAAACTCAACTCGTCGTGTTTGGAGGACAAAGAATGCTGAGTTGCATCCAAAGAACACCATACCTACTGTGAAGCATGGGGGTGGAAACATCATGCTTTGGGGCTGTTTTTCTGCAAAGGGACCAGGACGACTGATCCGTGTAAAGGAAAGAATGAATGGGGCCATGTATCGTGAGATTTTGAGTGAAAACCTCCTTCCATCAGCAAGGGCATTGAAGATGAAACGTGCCTGGGTCTTTCAGCATGACAATGATCCCAAACACACCGCCCGGGCAACGAAGGAGTGGCTTCGTAAGAAGCATTTCAAGGTCCTGGAGTGGCCTAGCCAGTCTCCAGATCTCAACCCCATAGAAAATCTTTGGAGGGAGTTGAAAGTCCATGTTGCCCAGCGACAGCCCCAAAACATCACTGCTCTAGAGGAGATCTGCATGGAGGAATGGGCCAAAATACCAGCAACAGTGTGTGAAAACCTTGTGAAGACTTACAGAAAACGTTTGACCTGTGTCATTGCCAACAAAGGGTATATAACAAAGTATTGACAAAACTTTTGTTATTGACCAAATACTTATTTTCCACCATAAGTTGCAAATAAATTCATTAAAAATCCTACAATGTGATTTTCTGGATTTCTTTTTCTCATTTTGTCTGTCATAGTTGACGTGTACCTATGATGAAAATTACAGGCCTCTCTCATCTTTTTAAGTGGGAGAACTTGCACAATTGGTGGCTGACTAAATACTTTTTTTCCCCACTGTATTCCTCCCACCACTGCTAGCCAGCCGGGCCACTTCCTTTACTCTATGTGCCAGACATAGAATGCTTTAGCCTCGGCCAGTGTGTCAAAAATTAGGCCCTAGGCCACTCCCCTGAGTTGGGTTTGGGGGCGAGGGATCTGTGCGCTCGGTCGAGCTCTGGCGGTTTATCAAAGACACCGTTACCCATCACTTCCACCAGCATGTCGAAGACAAATTTCACAGGGTTGACGCCTGTCTCAATTCTCTCCATGACGCCAACAATCCGGATGTTTTCCCTTCTGGTATAATTCTCCAACGAATCTACCTTGGAAAGTAGAGCTGTGTTGGCTCTTTTCATATGAGATACACCTGCCTCTAGCTCGGCAATCCGCTTGGTGTTGTCAGTGGAGAAACCTTCTAGTGTAGTGAGGCGTCGCCCAAACGTGTTGACTGTTCCTCGAAAGGCGTCAATGGAAGTTTGGAGAGGTGCCAGTGAAGTGATGATGAGAGAAGTGATATCCTATTTTAGGCTACTTCTTTGTTTAGCTAGCTCAGCTACAAGCGTGGACATAGACAAGGCCTCCGACTCCGCGGCAGCCATTTTCTGTGTTCGAGTAGTTGGTTCGGCCTTCGACAATGTATTAGTCGTAGAAGTTCTCTTCGAGTTGGTCTTGCTCATGGTACCATGAAAAGTGATTAAAATAATATAACCAACTGATACATCCATATAAGAACTAACAGCGGCGTGTAAAAAAAAACGTTAAAATTAAAGTTTAATTGGGGACCTCTCATACACGTCTTCTCACATCGCCTGACCGGAAGTCAACCAACTCATTAGGAATTTGGTGCACCACGGAAAAAGTTGTTTAACGAGTTACCATCTCCCGAATTTAAACTCTTAGAAGATATACAGTGAGGGAAAAAAGTATTTGATCCCCTGCTGATTTTGTACGTTTGCCCACTGACAAAGAAATGATCAGTGTATCATTTTAATGGTAGGTTTATTTGAACAGTGAGAGACAGAAAAACATCCTGAAAAACACATGTCAAAAATGTTATAAATTGATTAGCATTTTAATGATGGAAATAAGTATTTGACCCCCTCTCAATCAGAAAGATTTCCGGCTCCCAGGTGTCTTTTATACAGGTAACTAGCTGAGATTAGGAGCACACTCTTAAAGGGAGTGCTCCTAATCTCAGTTTGTTACCTGTATAAAAGACACCTGTCCACAGAAGCAATCAATCAATCAGATTCCAAACTCTCCACCATGGCCAAGACCAAAGAGCTCTCCAAGGATGTCAGGGACAAGATTGTAGACCTACACAAGGCTGGAATGGGCTACAAGACCATCACCAAGCAGCTTGGTGAGAAGGTGACAACAGTTGGTGTGATTATTCGCAAATGGGAGAAACACAAAAGAACTGTCAATCTCCCTCGGCCTGGGGCTCCATGCAAGATCTCACCTCGTGGAGTTGCAATGATCATGAGAACGGTGAGGAATCAGCCCAGAACTACACGGGATAATCTTGTCAATGATCTCAAGGCAGCTGGGACCATAGTCACCAAGAAAACAATTGGTAACACACTACGCCGTGAAGGACTGAAATCCTGCAGCGCCCGCAAGGTCCCCCTGCTCAAGAAAGCACATATACAGGCCCGTCTGAAGTTTGCCAATGAACATCTGAATGATTCAGAGAAGAACTGGGTGAAAGTGTTGTGGTCAGATGAGACCAAAATGGAGCTCTTTGGCATCAACTCAACTCGCCGTGTTTGGAGGAGGAGGAATGCTGCCTATGACCCCAAGAACACCATCCCCACCGTCAAACTTGGAGGTGGAAACATTATGCTTTGGGGGTGTTTTTCTGCTAAGGGGACAGGACAACTTCACCGCATCAAAGGGACGATGGACGGGGCCATGTACCGTCAAATTTTGGGTGAGAACCTCCTTCCCTCAGCCAGGGCATTGAAAATGGGTCGTGGATGGATATTCCAGCATGACAATGACCCAAAACATACGGCCAAGGCAACAAAGGAGTGGCTCAAGAAGAAGCACATTAAGGTCCTGGAGTGGCCTAGCCAGTCTCCAGACCTTAATCCCATAGAAAATATGTGGAGGGAGCTGAAGGTTCGAGTTGCCAAACGTCAGCCTCGAAACCTTAATGACTTGGAGAAGATCTGCAAAGAGGAGTGGGACAAAATCCCTCCTGAGATCTGTGCAAACCTGGTGGCCAACTACAAGAAACGTCTGACCTCTGTGATTGCCAACAAGGGTTTTGCCACCAAGTACTAAGTCATGTTTTGCAGAGGGGTCAAATACTTATTTCCCTCATTAAAATGCAACTCAATTTGTAACATTTTTGATATGCGTTTTTCTGGATTATTTTGTTGTTATTCTGTCTCTCACTGTTCAAATAAACCTACCATTAAAATTATAGACTGATCATTTCTTTGTCAGTGGTCAAACGTACAAAATCAGCAGGGGATCAAATACTTTTTTCCCTCACTGTATATGTTCTATATCGATAACAGTCACATATTAAATAATTACCTCTTATCAGTCTCATTCTGAACGTTGCATAATCCTTGAACCTACAAGAACCCTAACCTTATTGATGAATCAGCAATACACAAATTGACTTAATTATGTATTTACTAACTAACTAAATAATAACACAATGCAAAACACACACACACTCACACAGGTTATTGATTACTAACGTAATACAATGAAAACAGGTCCCTAGTGGACTGGACTAACAATAGCATGAATGCTTGGGTAGTGGAGGGGTCAGAATGGAAGGAAGAGAGAGATTCAAACTATCGTGGTTACTTTGGAGACTATGCTCACAGTAATCATAATACTTATGCACCCTAATAACGCTCATTCGGATTAGAAATGAAACATGTATATACGTGTTGCTGTCCTCGATATTTGAGTTTATGTAGGACTCTGGTTTGCCCACCAGAGATCTCAATGTCCTTGGTAGAGTTTCTGGTCGTAGTGGTGGTTAGAAAGAATACTTCAGATGTACCAGCGGTTGTCGAAGAGAGATTGTCCTTTCCAACTCGTGTCTTTAGTGAAAGTTCTCTAGACGACTATAAATGCCAGCTGCAGACTGCTGCAATGCCAGTGCATTGTCTTCTTCTTCACCTCGTGTAGAGATTGAGAGTTTCAGTTTCTCCATTTCAAACGTGTGGACTAACGTCTCAAGTTCTGGTCTTTCTAGTCTAACCATTTCGTAACGTGTAGCTTCAGCTTCACGCTTCTTGGTCTTGTAGAGTGTCAACCATTTTAAGCCGTGGGGCTTACTGGTCTGGTAGAAATTCAACCATTTGAAACGTTTGGCTCACGCTTCACGTCTGCTGGTCTAAAGGTTGATTTGTTTTTCAAGGCTTTTCATGCACTCGGGGTAAAAGGGGCATTCCATCATGTTTACACGATCTCTGATGTCACTCGGGGCGTGGCTAGTCACTGTGCATACAGTGGGGAAAAAAGTATTTAGTCAGCCACCCATTGTGCAAGTTCTCCCACTTAAAAAGATGAGAGAGGCCTGTAATTTTCATCATATGTACACGTCAACTATGACAGACAAAATGAGGAAAAAAAATCCAGAAAATCACATTGTAGGATTTTTAATGAATTTATTTGCAAATTATGGTGGAAAATAAGTATTTGGTCACCTACAAACAAGCAAGATTTGGTCAATAACTAAAGTTTCTCAATACTTTGTTATATACCCTTTGTTGGCAATGACACAGGTCAAACGTTTTCTGTAAGTCTTCACAAGGTTTTCACACACTGTTGCTGGTATTTTGGCCCATTCCTCCATGCAGATCTCCTCTAGAGCAGTGATGTTTTGGGGCTGTCGCTGGGCAACACGGACTTTCAACTCCCCTCCAAAGATTTTCTATGGGGTGGAGATCTGGAGACTGGCTAGGCCACTCCAGGACCTTGAAATGCTTCTTACGAAGCCACTCCTTCGTTGCCCGGGCGGTGTGTTTGGGATCATTGTCATGCTGAAAGACCCAGCCACGTTTCATCTTCAATGCCCTTGCTGATGGAAGGAGGTTTTCACTCAAAATATCACGATACATGGCCCCATTCATTCTTTCCTTTACACGGATCAGTCGTCCTGGTCCCTTTGCAGAAAAACAGCCCCAAAGCATGATGTTTCCACCCCATGCTTCACAGTAGGTATGGTGTTCTTTGGATGCAACTCAGCATTCTTTGTCCTCCAAACACGACGAGTTTAGTTTTTAGCAAAAAGTTCTCTTTTGGTTTCATCTGACCATATGACATTCTCCCAATCCTCTTCTGGATCATCCAAATGCACTCTAGCAAACTTCAGACGGGCCTGGACATGTACTGGCTTAAGCAGGGGGACACGTCTGGCACTGCAGGATTTGAGTCCCTGGCGGCGTAGTGTGTTACTGATGGTAGGCTTTGTTACTTTGGTCCCAGCTCTCTGCAGGTCATTCACTAGGTCCCCCCGTGTGGTTCTGGGATTTTTGCTCACTGTTCTTGTGATCATTTTGACCCCACGGGGTGAGATCTTGCGTGGAGCCCCAGATCGAGGGAGATTATCAGTGGTCTTGTATGTCTTCCATTTCCTAATAATTGCTCCCACAGTTGATTTCTTCAAACCAAGCTGCTTACCTATTGCAGATTCAGTCTTCCCAGCCTGGTGCAGGTCTACAATTTTGTTTCTGGTGTCCTTTGACAGCTCTTTGGTCTTGGCCATAGTGGAGTTTGGAGTGTGACTGTTTGAGGTTGTGGACAGGTGTCTTTTATATTGATAACAAGTTCAAACAGGTGCCATTAATACAGGTAACGAGTGGAGGACAGAGGAGCCTCTTAAAGAAGAAGTTACAGGTCTGTGAGTGCCAGAAATCTTGCTTGTTTGTAGGTGACCAAATACTTATTTTCCACCATAATTTGCAATTTGTCTGTCATAGTTGACGTGTACCTATGATGAAAATTACAGGCCTCTCTCATCTTTTTAAGTGGGAGAACTTGCACAATTGGTGGCTGACTAAATACTTTTCCCCCCCACTGTAGTTTATATGAAAAACGATTATCTCATTAGAAGACTAAAATCACATTCCTATCTTCACCAAAATATTCTCATACTTAATCATATATATTTTTACAACATTTAGATGTAAACTTGATAGATAGAATATGTACACTTTCTGAGTTAGTTATTACTTGATACCATCCTTAATGACATCACAAAATAATAAACAATAAGACATGATTATTCTTTAGATCCCCACTGACCATTTCCCACATTCTTTTAAGTAGGAATATTGTTTCATTATCCACTTTTGGATGTTGGAGTCTTGGCAGGAAGACTTCCTTTGTCTCACAGGGAAATTCTTTCTTCCCATACTAGAGACCAAAAGGAGTCCTTTTCTGCAAACGATTTATGACCTGCTGTTAAGTCATAAAACAGGCCCCCAGGAAAGGGGGTGTTCAAACCTTTGCCTAGCAGGAATGTTTGATCCTCAACCCATGAGGGCAAGTCATGACAGTCCCCCTCTGGTGATTCAATCTTGGTATTATTCTGCAAGTTGCAACCCACCATAAAAATGACCATGGGATGTCCTGGTTGTGGATCATCGTTGCGGTCCCCCTCTGGTGGTTTACCTTGGGAGGATCTCTGCAAGCTGCAGGCCACCACAAGAATGGCCAGGGGATGTCCTGGTTGGGGATCGCCGTTGCGGTCCCCCTCTGGTGGTTTTCCTTGGGAGGATCTCTGCAAGCCACCACAAGAATGGTCAGGGGATGTCCTGGTTGGGGATCGCCGTTCCGGACCCGTCGTCCGGTTGTCCACACTGTTAGATCTGGGTAGTAACTTAGGCAGATGTTAACAACGCACACACTCACACTATACATAATTACATTTATTTCCCAAATGAGCGGCGTTGTGGCACTAACTGATGGTTGTATGGGGAACTTGTTTATGGCTCTTATCACTTCGCGTCAGAGAAAATGAAACAAAATGAATAAAAGCATAAACAAAAGAGATACAAAATATAGTTACCACACCTTAATAATCTAATTGGACTGTATTCTATATACGTCCACGGTCTTGGCTAAATGACTATCATGGCATTGTCTCTAATGTCATGTCTAGGGTTTTCCCACTTAGTGGTGTGTTGCTTAGGGATGACCTATGGACGTCTGGGGAGAAACTGGTGAGTACGGTAGCTGTAGAATCAAAGGCCTCAGGGTAAATTTAACTTTACCAAGGCTGGTGTTTTGCTCGGACCCTTAATTGATCCTAGCATAAATCCTCATTGAATGTTCCGTTGTACATGTGCGCTTATGCTTACTCAAGCGCGCATGCCAAGGGAAAGAACACCAAGTATCCTGGTAGGCTGCAACCTGTTCAGAATGAGTCAGACGTAATCAGATAATTTTCATGTCAATGTCTGGAGGTCAGTAAGAATTGGTGTCAAGGGAACCTGTAGTGGTTTTACTGTTGCTGGCATTGTTACTGGTACTCAAGGGGACCAGCTATCCTACCGATTTATTCTGAAATGTTATCCTACCAGAATACATGATTAGAGCATTTTACTAGTTGCATTGTAGTTGAAACTACACATGGCAAGGAATGATTATTGTTGCCATTTGTTTTGGAGGTGGAAAGTCCACTGGAGTTATTTTATGACCAGTGTGGTACACTTCAGTGACATCTCAGATGTGTTCTAAGGTTATCCCCGTCGAGGGGCTTGTCCGCTCTATGTTGTCGGGGAAGTTTACAACTAGATTTGTTTCCTGCTCTGGTGGTCTCGTACAGTGTTGCACGTAGTCTCGACCCCCCCACCGGCCTCGACAAGGCTCATCATGGGTCTGGGATAGTATTCCCCCCCTTTGTGTCTTGGGATCCCTGCACCAGCTGTGGGTGTTGGTGTCCGAGGCACAAACGAAAAGGTTGGACCCTTTGTACGAGTTGTCAGCAGCCGTGTAGTTAGTAGATTGGCTGTAACCATTCAACCAAATCTCCTGGTGTTTGTGCTTGAAAACGCTCAGTGGCTGTCGTGGCCTGTCAGTCACCACAGCTTCTGTGTGTGGCGACCGTTCCAGTACCTGCGAACTGAGACAAGGATATCTTTCTGCGATATGGCACAGTATTTCACCAGTGGGAATCATCGGGTCAGTTGCGGGACAGACGCCGTTAGTTTCATTGTAAGGGGTTTCAGTCCCCATCAAAGCGGAAAATGTAACATCGGAAGCAGAGTACACTCTGCACGTCGATGCTTTTATTCCTGAGAAGGCTGCAGTGCTTGCTGAAGTGTCCACAGGACAAGAGAAGTTAATCTCAGCTACAGTATCGCATGACTCCAAGAAGGAGTGAAGTGGCTCATTCAGAGCGGACAGCATCGGGTGAGGTTGTGTCTCTCTCTGGCGGGAGGTAAGCTTGGCTTATATGGTGTCGAGTAAAGCTTAAACCATGTATTTAGATTGTAGGTAGGTAGGTATTGTAGGTAGTTTATCTAGGTAGTTATTGTAGGTTATTCTAGGTAGTTATTGTAGGTTATTGTAGGTAATTATTGTAGGTAAGTATTGTATTCGGATGAGCCTGGTGAAGCACGAGGCTAGCTAACTCACTACCTGGACCAATAAAGCTAGCTAGCTAGCGGGTACCTACTGGTAACTATTAGCAACTGTGGATAGTTGTTTCCAATGTTATTTCACGCTTACGAGTACCTGTAATTATGCCAGCTAGCTACCTACCATTCTAACCTCATCATCTGAAGCGTTAACGTTAGGTAGTTAGTAGCTACTGTACTCGAAATGTAGCTAGCTTGTTGCTACCTGGATAGCTTACGTAAGTTATAACCTACATTTATTTGTGTTTTGTTTGTACATACTCTCTCCTCTGCTCTTATCCTTCTAGACCTATCCGCTGCCTTTGATACTGTGAACCATCAGATCCTCCTCTCCACCCTCTCCGAGTTGGGCATCTCCGGCGCTGCTCACTCTTGAATTGCGTCCTACCTGACAGGTCGCTCCTACCAGGTGGCGTGGCGAGAATCTGTCTCCAAACCACGTGCTCTCACCACTGGTGTCCCCCAGGGCTCAGTTCTAGGCCCTCTCCTATTCTCTCTATACACCAAGTCACTTGGCTCTGTCATATCCTCACATGGTCTCTCCTATCATTGTTACGCAGACGACACACAATTAATTTTCTCCTTTCCCCCTTCTGATAACCAGGTGGCGAATCGCATCTCTGCACGTCTGGCAGACATATCAGTGTGGATGTCGGATCACCACCTCAACCTGAATCTCGGCAAAACGGAGCTGCTCTTCCTCCCGGGGAAAGACTGCCCGCTCCATGATCTCGCCATCACGGTTGACAACTCCATTGTGTCCTCCTCCCAGAGTGCAAAGAACCTTGGCGTGACCCTGGACAACACCCTGTCATTCTCCGCTAACATCAAAGCAGTGACCCGATCCTGCAGGTTCGTGCTCTACAACATTCGCAGAGTACGACCCTACCTTACACAGAAAGCGGCACAGGGCCTAATCCAGGCACTTGTCATCTCCCATCTGGATTACTGCAACTCGCTGTTGGCTGGGCTCCCTGCCTGTGCCATTAAACCCCTACAACTTATCCAGAACGCTGCAGCCCGTCTGGTGTTGAACCTTCCCAAGTTCTCTCATGTCACCCCGCTCCTCCGCACACTCCACTGGCTTCCAGTTGAGGCTCGCATCTACTACAAGACCATGGTGCTTGCCTACCGAGCTGTGAGGGGAACGGCACCTCCTTACCTTCAGGTTCTGATCAGACCCTACACCCAAACGAGGGCACTGCGTTCATCCACCTCTGGCCTGCTAGCTCCCCTACCTCTACGGAAGCACAGTTCCCGCTCAACCCAGTCAAAGCTATTTGCTGCTCTGGCACCCCAATGGTGGAACAAGCTCCCCCACGACGCCAGGACAGCAGAGTCACTGACCACCTTCCAGAGACACTTGAAACCCTACCTCTTTAAGGAATACCTGGAATAGTATAAAGTAATCCTTCTACCACCCATCCCCCCCAAAAAAAAAAAAAAAGTGGTTGTCCCACTGGCTATCATAAGTTGAATGCACCAATTCGTAAGTCCCTCTGGATAAGAGCGTCTGCTAAATGATGTAAATGTAAATGTAAATTCACTGAGACTGCTGGCTTGAAATCATTAAAGGACTGGTCAATCAGGTTTGCTGATTCAATGTATTAATGAGTTATCTTAATCTCTCCTTGGGTCAGATGCTTCACAGAGAAGTGTCGAGACATCTTTTTCGAAAGGGGTTCTTTTTTATAGATGCTCTTTGTGGATGACTGTGTCACAGTCAGCGGTAGGAGACGACAGTATGGTCAGTGGAGACGGCACGGTTGCCTGTGACCACACTTGGTTGGTCTTCCAATCCATCAGTGGGATCAACCGATCCATCAAGTCTACTCTGAGTAGCAGGAGTTCACTTTCGAGGCTGGTAACATACACAGGGTGAACAAGCGATACGTCTTGGAAGTGTAGTTTCAGCATGAGTCGCATTGTAGAGGCGAGGTAGTCTGGGTGAAACCTCGAAGTGAAGTATCGCATCGTTCCGTTTTCAACAAACGTTTAGCTGGGTTCAAAGCCCTTTTGAGATCATTGAACAATGTTTGAGAGATGAGTGATATTGTCGAGCCCGAATCAATTAGCGCATGACAGGTTAAGTTTCAAGTGAGAGCAGGAGTAATTTGACTGTTAACGTCCTTGATAAGGGTGTTAATTCTGGCGGACCTGTTGTCCGGCAATTCCACGTCTAGTCATAGTGACTTGTCTTTTTCCTATTTATCAAATTCTTTCCGGTTCTTTATTTCTCTTAGCAGAGCTTTCAGCGAGTATTGCCGTATGCTTCTGTCGTCATTGAACCCTTGTTACCCTTGTTCTGTGACACTTTGGGTGGATTGGGTGCAGGAACGTAGTGATCCGGTCGATTGTAGTCGTTTCGCTGGCGACGTACTTTACAGTTATTTTGACCGTGGTGGGTATAGGTATCGTGGTTTCGAGGTAGAAACCGTTGTTTTACATCATCTCTTGACGCTTCAAGACCTGATAATGCACCCTCTAACTGGAGTGAGTGCTCCTGTTCAAACTCCAAAATCGAGATGTCATGGCTCTTAGCGCTGTGCACTTTTGATGCCTCAAAAGCTGTGCTCGCAAGCTCTCTGAGTTCTGAGATTGGCAAACCAACGTGGGCTGTAGGACCCAAGTAGGTAATGAAGGTGGGATACATGTTCGACAGAAACATTTGTTTGAATGGTAATAGCTCTTCCATTCCGGTTTCAGTGAGTAGGCCAAAGTAAGCTGAACGAAGCCTATGATAGTAAGCTTGTGGGTGTTCATTCTGAGCTTGCTTGACAGTGTTAGCCAGCGAGCTGTCGTGTTTGCGTGTCGCAGAACCACTGAATTCTATATTCAAAGCTGTGGCAAGTTTTGCGTAGTCGTTTTGCACGTGTTACTGTTGGAGACGAATGGACCTCGTCACGTGTGTATTCGACATTCGCTTCAACAAGTAAAGCCTGTCAGCACCCGTAGCGTTCGGGTAGCCATTCAAGGCATCCTCTATGTCTGCAAGGAACGTCTCAGTGTCGTTTCGCTTACCTGGAACAGGGTCAAAGGTGCGGATGCTTTTGACGAGTTTGTCAAGGCATTCCGTGCCAAGTGCGCAGGGAGGGTTGGCTTCATCCTGTGGGAAATTGTGGGCTGAAAGGCCAAGAGGAGTAGTGAAGCTTTGGCTTTGTTGGCGAGGAGGGGCCATATTACCCTGTGCCAAATGGCCAAGAGGGGAAGACTGAGGGACATTTGCGAGAGGCAAAGTCTGAAACCTTCTGTCATCTTCACTCCTTTGTGTACCGAGCTCTGGTTGCGAGCTTGGTTGCTTGACTGGGTAGTCACGCTGTAGCGCGTGACTTTTCTGGAATTCTTCCAGATGGTACCTAAGGGTTGTATTCTGCTGCATGGCAGAGTCCACTTGGGCGCTTAGAGTACTTATTTCAGACACGTGAGTGTCGCACTTGCTCCATTCGGCCTGATACTTATCTGACATGGTTTGCAGTTAGTTTGCAGAGGTCTTGAGTCCGGAGCGAGAGATTCAGTGATGAAATTTCCTCCGCTTGCTTAGAAATCAATATTTCCATCTTCATCACCTGAGTTCTCACATCATTCATTTGGTCAGCAACTTCAATGAGTTTCACTGATTTGTCATCCAACTTGGTCATTGTGTTCATTAACTGATCGTCTTTGGTGTGCAGCATTTGGACTAGAACATTGTAGCTTTGAGTAACGTTCATCAAAACTGCATGTATGTTATCAAATTGCGTGTTCCTGTTAATAACTCGTCATACTTATCTAGTTTGGCGTGGACTTCGTCGTATTTAGTTTTTACTAAATCGAGTTGTTCCTGTAGAAGACGATCTTGTTCCTGTAGAAGACGATTTTGTTGAAGAGTTTGTGCTCGTTCGTCATCATACGTTTTTGCAATTACTTTTAATTGTTCCGTTTTCAAATGCAGTTCCTCGGTTACCAGAATGTTTTCCTCATCTGCTTTTGTCATTAGTTTCCCAATTCTCTCCACCTGTCCCGTCATATCAACCATTTCTTGCTCGTGCTTCAGCTGTGCACTGCGGTATTGGACCGATGCAAATCTCTGATGGTTGATTTTGGAGAGCGTTTGTCACAATTTCTTCTGTTTTCCGCTAATGGCATAGTTAGGGTTGGTATCGCTGCCGAGGTCAGCAATCAATCCTTTTATGGGTAAGGGTTCACTAATTAGCGGGGGAGTGGGGAACACCCCCTCCGATAGCTTGCACATTATTATTATTTTTTTATGTTGTTTTGTCAAAGTTGGGGTTTTGAGTTATTGGAAGCTGCAAAAACGATTTAAATCTATTTATAGACGTTAATTAACCATCACTACTGCATCAGTAATGTGGGAGTTGGACGTGAATGAATTTGCAAAAGCAAATTGAGTTGATTAATCAATGATAATGAGTAATCATACCTGTACATGCTATCTGGGCATTAAACTTTAATTAACCTGAAAGTGTTGCTTTATCTAGGTTAATATGGAAAAGTTTAAATTATCTCCTTTGTTGAACAAAATCAATTTGGATCTTATCCAAATGATCAACCTGAAAGGGTATGTTCGGCAATTTAATTTATTTAATTGAATAAGACAATGATATCCAGTCAGTTGAGATTGGCTGGATTATCATAAGTGTAACCAGTAGTTCAAATATGAGGGTTCATTTAACACCGGGGTCAGTTATCTCTAAGGCTGAAGCCACGTGGGATTCCCGTGAAGGCGGGACTACCGTCAATACTGGTTCAGTACTGTGGGGGTTGGCTCCAATGAGCTTGCAAAAGCAAATTGAATAGATTAATCAATGATAATGATTAATTATACCTGTATTGGTTTAATTAACCTGAACAGCATTGCTTTATCTAGGTTAATATGGAAAAGTTTAAAATGTCTCATTAGTTGGAAGAACCTGAAAAGGTATGTTCGGCAATTTAACTTATTAAATTGAATGAGACAACGATATCCAATCAGTTGAGATTGGCTGTATATCATAAGTGTAGCCCGTAGTTACACACTATAAGAACACGTTTTGCCCTCACAAACAAATTACTTGCGATTCTTCACCACTAGAGGTCACTGATCGCAGAAAGCTGAACTCGAACGGGAGTACAGAGGTGCGGGACTTCCGTCGGCCAAGACGGGGATTTCAACGTGATACAGGAAATACAAAATGGGTGCTCTCCCTTTGTTAGCTTAGCATCTAGTGCACAGCTAACCTTTCTTATACTTGTTTTAAGCACACAACAGGATCCCATACACTACGGGAAGGGGTTTACTAGTGACGTCTCACATTCAAACCCATTCGGCATTCTCTTTGCTAGCACTGTATTACCGGAACGCGCGGTAACATAAGAGATACGCCTGTGGCCTATCCATGCTATCGAAGCGTGATAGGCAGATACAGTGGGGAGAACAAGTATTTGATACACTGCAGATTTTGCAGGTTTTCCTACTTACAAAGCATGTAGAGGTCTGTCATTTTTATCATAGGTACACTTCAACTGTGAGAGACGGAATCTAAAACAAAAATCCAGAAAATCACATTGTATGATTTTTAAGTAATTAATTTGCATTTTATTGCATGACATAAGTATTTGATCACCTACCAACCAGTAAGAATTCCGGCTCTCACAGACCTGTTAGTTTTTCTTTAAGAAGCCCTCCTGTTCTCCACTCATTACCTGTATTAACTACACCTGTTTGAATTCGTTACCTGTATAAAAGACACCTGTCCACACACTCAATCAAACAGACTCCAACCTCTCCACAATGGCCAAGACCAGAGAGCAGTGTAAGGACATCAGGGATACAATTGTTGACCTGTACAAGGCTGGGATGGGCTACAGGACAATAGGCAAGCAGCTTGGTGAGAAGGCAACAACTGTTGGCGCAATTATTAGAAAATGGAAGAAGTTCAAGATGACTCGGTCTGGGGCCCCCGGTCAATCACCCTCGGTCTGGGGCTCCATGCAAGATCTCAACGAATACAGTGGGGGAAAAAAGTATTTAGTCAGCCACCAATTGTGCAAGTTCTCCCACTTAAAAAGATGAGAGAGGCCTGTAATTTTCATCATAGGTACACGTCAACTATGACAGACAAATTGAGAAAAAAAATCCAGAAAATCACATTGTAGGATTTTTAATGAATTTATTTGCAAATTATGGTGGAAAATAAGTATTTGGTCACCTACAAACAAGGAAGATTTCTGGCTCTCACAGACCTGTAACTTCTTCTTTAAGAGGCTCCTCTGTCCTCCACTCGTTACCTGTATTAATGGCACCTCTTTGAACTTGTTATCAGTATAAAAGACACCTGTCCACAACCTCAAACAGTCACACTCCAAACTCCACTATGGCCAAGACCAAAGAGCTGTCAAAGGACACCAGAAACAAAATTGTAGACCTGCACCAGGCTGGGAAGACTGAATCTGCAATAGGTAAGCAGCTTGGTTTGAAGAAATCAACTGTGGGAGCAATTATTAGGAAATGGAAGACATACAAGACCACTGATAATCTCCCTCGATCTGGGGCTCCACGCAAGATCTCACCCCGTGGGGTCACAATTATCACAAGAACGGTGAGCAAAAATCCCAGAACCACACGGGGGGACCTAGTGAATGACCTGCAGAGAGCTGGGACCAAAGTAACAAAGCCTACCATCAGTAACACACTACGCCGCCAGGGACTCAAATCCTGCAGTGCCAGACGTGTCCCCCTGCTTAAGCCAGTACATGTCCAGGCCCGTCTGAAGTTTGCTAGAGTGCATTTGGATGATCCAGAAGAGGATTGGGAGAATGTCATATGGTCAGATGAAACCAAAAGAGAACTTTTTGCTAAAAACTAAACTCGTCGTGTTTGGAGGACAAAGAATGCTGAGTTGCATCCAAAGAACACCATACCTACTGTGAAGCATGGGGTGGAAACATCATGCTTTGGGGCTGTTTTTTCTGCAAAGGGACCAGGACGACTGATCCGTGTAAAGGAAAGAATGAATGGGGCCATGTATCGTGATATTTTGAGTGAAAACCTCCTTCCATCAGCAAGGGCATTGAAGATGAAACGTGGCTGGGTCTTTCAGCATGACAATGATCCCAAACACACCGCCCGGGCAACGAAGGAGTGGCTTCGTAAGAAGCATTTCAAGGTCCTGGAGTGGCCTAGCCAGTCTCCAGATCTCAACCCCATAGAAAATCTTTGGAGGGAGTTGAAAGTCCGTGTTGCCCAGCGACAGCCCCAAAACATCACTGCTCTAGAGGAGATCTGCATGGAGGAATGGGCCAAAATACCAGCAACAGTGTGTGAAAACCTTGTGAAGACTTACAGAAAACGTTTGACCTGTGTCATTGCCAACAAAGGGTATATAACAAAGTATTGAGAAACTTTAGTTATTGACCAAATCTTGCTTGTTTGTAGGTGACCAAATACTTATTTTCCACCATAATTTGCAAATAAATTCATTAAAAATCCTACAATGTGATTTTCTGGATTTTTTTTCCTCATTTTGTCTGTCATAGTTTACAGGCCTCTCTCATCTTTTTAAGTGGGAGAACTTGCACAATGGGTGGCTGACTAAATACTTTTTTCCCCACTGTATATATAATATATTGATAAAAGTCACTTATTAAATAATTACCTCTTATCAGTCTCATTCTGAACGTCTCATAATCCTTGAACCTGCAAGAACCCTAACCTTATTGATGAATCATCAATACACAAATTGGCTTAATTATTTATTTACTAACTAAATAATAACACAATACAAAACACACACACAGGTTATTGATTACTAACGTAATAAAATGAAAACAGGTCCCTAGTGGACTGGACTAACAATAGCATGAATGCTTGGGTAGTGGAGGGGTCAGAATGGAAGGGAGAGAGAGATTCAAACTATAGTGGTTACTTTGGAGACTATGCTCACAGTAATCATAATACTTATGCGCCCTAATAACGCTAATTTGGATTAGAAATGCAACATGATAGTTGAGTTGGTGATGTAGGACTCTGGTTTGCCCACCAGAGATCTCAATGTCCTTGGTAGTGTGTCTGGTCATAGTGGTGGTTAGAATGGAAACTTCAGATGTACCAGTGGTTGTCGGAGATAGATTGTCCTTTCCAACTCGTGTCTTTAGTGAAAGTTCTCTAGACGACTATACATGCCAGCTGCAGACTGAAATGATAAGGTCTAGTGCATTGTCTTCTTCTTCACCTCGTGTAGAGATTGAGAGTTTCAGAGTTTCTCCATTTAAAACGTGTGGACTAATGTCTCACGTTTTCTGGTCTTTCTAGTCTAACCATTTTGTAACGTGTAGCTTCAGCTTCACGCTTCTTGGTCTTGTAGAGTGTCAACCATTTTAAGCCGTGGGGCTTACTGGTCTGGTAGAAATTCAACCATTTGCAACGTTTGGCTCACGCTTCACGTCTGCTGGTCTAAAGGTTGATTTGTTTTTCAAGGCTTTTTATGCACTTGGGGTAAAAGGGGCGTTCCATCATGTTTACACAATCTCTGATGTCACTTGGGGCGTGGCTAGTCACTGTGCATAGTTTATATGAAAAACTATTATCTCATTAGAAGACTAAAATCACATTCCTATCTTCACCAAAATATTCTCATACTTTAATCATAGATTTTCTACAACATTTAGATGTAAACTTGATAGATAGAATATGTACACTTTCCGAGATACAGTTATTACTTGATACCATCCTTAATGACATCACAAAATAATAAACAATATGACATGATTATTCTTTAAATCCCCACTGACCATTTCCCACATTCTTTTAAGTAGGAATATTGTTTCACTATCCACTTTTGGATGTTGGAGTTTTGGCAGGAAGACTTCCTTTGACTTACAGGGAAATACTTTCTTCCCATGCTAGACACCAAAAGGAGTCTTTTTCTGCAAACTATTTATGACCGGCTGTTAAGACATAAAACTGGCCCCAGGAAAGGGGGTGTTCAAACCTTTGCCTAGCAGGAATGTTTGATCCTCAACCCATGAGAGCAAGTCATGACAACAGCCTAGAGTCTTCTTGGGTATGATGCTACAAACTTGGCACACCTGTATTTGGGAAGTTTCTCCCAATCTTCTCTTCAGATTCTCTCAAGCTCTGTCAGGTTGGATGGGGAGCATCACTGCACAGCTATTTTCAGGTCTCTCCAGAGATGTTCGATCGAGTTCAAGTCCGGGCTCTGGCTGGGCCACTCAAGGACATTCAGAGACTTGTCCCGAAGCCACTCCTGCGTTGTCTTGTTTGTGTGCTTAGGGTCGTTGTCCTGTTAGAAGGTGAACTTTCTCCCCAGTTGAGGTCCTGAGTGCTCTGGAGCAGGTTTTCATCAAGGATCTCTCTGTACTTTGCTCCGTTCATCTTTCCCTCGATCCTGACTAGTCTCCCAGTCCCTACCGCTGAAACATATCCCCACAGTAATGCTGCCACCAACATGCTTCACCGTAGGGATGGTGAAGTCTTGTTTCTCATGGTCTGAGAGTCCTTTAGGGGCCTTTTGGCAAACTCCAAGCTTGCTGTCATGTGCCTTTTACTGAGGAGTGGCTTCCGTCTGGCCACTTCACCATAATGGCCTGATTGGTGGAGTGCTGCAGAGATGGTTGTCCTTCTGGAAAGTTCTCCCATCTCCACAGAGGAACTCTGGAGCTCTGTAAGAGTGACCATCGGGTTCTTGGTCACCTCCCTGACCAAGGCCCTTCTTCCCCGATTGCTCAGTTTGGCCGGGTGGCTAGCTCTAGGAAAAGTCTTGGTGGTTCCAAACTTCTTCCATTTAAGAATGATGGAGGCCACTGTGTTCTTGGAAATGTAGCTCTGCCACTTTCCACTGCAGATGCGGAAGGGTTACATACGCGGAGGCGGTGGATTGAGCCTATGCAAAAAAAACGATATCTCTAGCTTAAACTGATAGATTTTTTATTAAAAGGAGAAAACCTAAACCCTTTAACCTAAATCAAATGTTTTGTTGATTTCGCGTTGAATTGACGTTAGGCACAACTCAAATAAATGTAGGTCAAAACTAGACGTTAAACTGACTTCTGTGCCCAGTCGGAAGTAGGAGAAAATGACTTGATGATTTTGAGTGCTCTTCTTTGTTTATGCCCATTCAGCATTGTTCACACCCTCTTAAGCCATATAATTCACATGTACTGCAAACACATGGCTATCCGTCAATGTTAATGTTTTTTACTAGGCTGGCTATGACACAAATCAACTCCACCCACCACTTATCAATCCCTGGGTAATTTCAAATAAATTGTACAACTTCCAGCTACACCAGTAATGTTGATGCCTTCCTCACAGACCACGGATCAAGTGGCTGTATTTTCAATGGTGAGAACGACAATATAAATAGAAAATATAGGAGCCCCATTATTTTTGATTTGTGGTAAGAATTACTGTTATTTTCTGAGATAGACAAACTATGTTCACAAAATGTTTTAAGTTGACGGCATTTTCAAAGGTTACACATCATTTTACTGAGAAATCAATTAAATATTGTCCAGGCTTCTGTCCTTACCCCATAACATTGGCTGCTTGAAACATCTGAAGATTGAAACAAACTCTTCTAGCACTCTCTTCCTGGTTCTACTGTCTATTTGGGTGACTCCTTCTGGAGTGACAACAGCTGCAGACATAGGTGCACCTGCACCAGTAGAAGCCTTAATTGCCAGAGCCAACCTTGCTCCTTTTCCCAAATCTGTCGACCCGACGCCTTCTAGTTCTCTTGCCAAACAATTCAACGTCTCCGGCGACCCCCAGTACTTCACCCGTTCCAGGGCACCTGCACCTATATGTCCTGTCGGAGGAGTGTGGCCGTGCACTTCTTTCCTACAGTGTAGAGGGAAAGAACGAGCACTGTGGTAGCACCCTGGTGTTCTGGACACGTCTGGTGAGGGTGTCTGTCTACAACGAGGAGATACAGTAGAGCTGGTCAAAGGTCACCAAGCCGAAGCCAAGGTCAGTGCTGGTAACTGAGGTTCTGTGTCGCCCAGGCATGATTGATGTACAGTGAGGGAAAAAAGTATTTGATCCCCTGCTGATTTTGTACGTTTGCCCACTGACAAAGAAATGATCAGTCTATAATTTTAATGGTAGGTTTATTTGAACAGTGAGAGACAGAATAACAACAAAAAAGTCCAGAAAAACACGTCAAAAATTGATTTGCATTTTAATGAGGGAAATAAGTATTTGACCCCCCCTCAATTAGAAAGATTTCTGGCTCCCAGATGTCTTTTATACAGGTAACGAGCTGAGATTAGGAGCACACTCTTAAAGGGAGTGCTCCTAATCTCAGCTTGTTACCTGTATAAAAGACACCTGTCCACAGAAGCAATCAATCAATCAGATTCCAAACTCTCCACCATGGCCAAGACCAAAGAGCTCTCTAAGGTTGTCAGAGACAAGATTGTAGACCTACACAAGGCTGGAATGGGCTACAAGACCATCGCCAAGCAGCTTGGTGAGAAGGTGACAACAGTTGGTGCGATTATTCGAAATGGAAGAAACACAAAAGAACTGTCAATCTCCCTCGGCCTGGGGCTCCATGCAAGATCTCACCTCGTGGAGTTGCAATGATCATGAGAGCAGCTGGGACCATAGTCACCAAGAAAACAATTGGGCCACCATCATTTTCCAGCACTGCCTTAACCCTCTTGGGTATGGAGTTCACCAGAGCTTCACAGGTTGCCACTGGAGTCCTCTTCCACTCCTCCATGACGACATCACAGAGCTGGTGGATGTTAGAGACCTTGCACTCCTCCACCTTCCGTTTGAGGATGCCCCACAGATGCTCAATAGGGTTTAGGTCTGGAGACATGCTTGGTCAGTCCATCACCTCTACCCTCAGCTTCTTTAGCAAGGCAGTGGTCGTCTTGGAGGTGTGTTTGGGGTCGTTATCATGTTGGAATACTGCCCTGCGGCCCAGTCTCCGAAGGGAGGGGATCATGCTCTGCTTCAGTATGTCACAGTACATGTTGGCATTCATGGTTCCCTCAATGAACTGTAGCTCCCCAGTGCCGGCAGCACTCATGCAGCCCCAGACCATGACACTCCCACCACCATGTTTGACTGTAGGCAAGACACACTTGTCTTTGTACTCCTCACCTGGTTGCCGCCACACACGCTTGACACCATCTGAACCAAATAAGTTTATCTTGGTCTCATCAGACCACAGGACATGGTTCCAGTAATCCATGTCCTTAGTCTGCTTGTCTTCAGCGAACTGTTTGCGGGCTTTCTTGTGCATCATCTTTAGAAGAGGCTTCCTTCTGGGACAACAGCCATGCAGACCAATTTGATGCAATGTGCAGCGTATTGTCTGAGCACTGACAGACTGACCCCCCACCCCTTCAACCGTTGCAGCAATGCTGGCAGCACTCATACATCTATTTCCCAAAGACAACCTCTGGATATGACGCTGAGCATGTTCACTCAACTTTTTTGGTCGACCAAGGAGAGGCCTGTTCTGAGTGGAACCTGTCCTGTTAAACCACTGTATGGTCTTGGCCACCGTGCTGCAGCTCAGTTTCAGGGTCTTGGCAATCTTGTTATAGCCCAGGCCATCTTTATGTAGAGCAACAATTCTTTTTTTCAGATCCTCAGAGAGTTCTTTGCCATGAGGTACCATGTTGAACTTCCAGTGACCAGTATGAGGGAGTGTGAGAGCGATGACACCAAATTTAACACACCTGCTCCCCATTCACACCTGAGACCTTGTAACACTAACGAGTCACATGACACCGGGGAGTGAAAATGGCTAATTGGGCCCAATCTGGACATTTTCACTTACGGGTGAACTCACTTTTGTTGCCAGCGGTTTAGACATTAATGGCTGTGTGTTGAGTTATTTTGAGGGGACAGCAAGTTTACACTGTTATACAAGCTGTACATTCACTACTCTACATTGTAGCAAAGTGTCATTTCTTCAGTGTTGTCACATGAAAAGATATACTCAAATATTTACAAAAATATGAGGGGTGTACTCACTTTTGTGAGATACTATATATATATACTGCTAAAAAAATAAAGGGAACACTAAAATAACACATCCTAGATCTGAATGAATGAAATAATCTTATTAAATACACAAAAATTATCAATGGAAATCAAATTTATCAACCCATGGAGGTCTGGATATGGAGTCACCCTCAAAATTAAAGTGGAAAACCACACTACAGGCTGATCCAACTTTGATGTAATGTCCTAAAAACAAGTCAAAATGAGGCTCAGTAGTGTGTGTGGCCTCCACGTGCCTGTATGACCTCCCTACAACGCCTGGGCATGCTCCTGATGAGGTGGCGGATGGTCTCCTGAGGGATCTCCTCCCAGACCTGGACTAAAGCATCCGCCAACTCCTGGACAGTCTGTGGTGCAACGTGGCGTTGGTGGATGGAGCGAGACATGATGTCCCAGATGTGCTCAATTGGATTCAGGTCTGGGGAACGGGCGGGCCAGTCCATAGCATCAATGCCTTCCTCTTGCAGGAACTGCTGACACACTCCAGCCACATGAGGTCTAGCATTGTCTTGCATTAGGAGGAACCCAGGGCCAACCGCACCAGCATATGGTCTGACAAGGGGTCTGAGGATCTCATCTCGGTACCTAATGGCAGTCAGGCTACCTCTGGCGAGCACATGGAGGGCTGTGCGGCCCCCCAAAAAATGCCACCCCACACCATGACTGACCCACCGCCAAACCGGTCATGCTGGAGGATGTTGCAGGCAGCAGAACGTTCTCCACAGCGTCTCCAGACTGTCACGTCTGTCACATGTGCTCAGTGTGAACCTGCTTTCATCTGTGAAGAGCACAGGGCGCCAGTGGCGAATTTGCCAATCTTGGTGTTCTCTGCCAAATGCCAAACGTCCTGCACGGTGTTGGGCTGTAAGCACAACCCCCACCTGTGGACGTCGGGCCCTCATAGAGTCTGTTTCTGACCGTTTGAGCAGACACATGCACATTTGTGGCCTGCTGGAGGTCATTTTGCAGGGCTCTGGCAGTGCTCCACCTGCTCCTCCTTGCACAAAGGCGGAGGTAGCAGTCCTGCTGCTGGGTTGTTGCCCTCCTACGGCCTCCTCCACGTCTCCTGATGTACTGGCCTGTCTCCTGGTAGCGCCTCCATGCTCTGGACACTACGCTGACAGACACAGCAAACCTTCTTGCCACAGCTCGCATTGATGTGCCATCCTGGATGAGCTGCACTACCTGAGCCACTTGTGTGGGTTGTAGACTCCGTCTCATGCTACCACTAGAGTGAAAGCACCGCCAGCATTCAAAAGTGACCAAAACATCAGCCAGGAAGCATAGGAACTGAGAAGTGGTCTGTGGTCACCACCTGCAAAACCAGTCCTTTATTGGGGGTGTCTTGCTAATTGCCTATAATTTCCACCTGTTGTCTATTCCATTTGCACAACAGCATGTGAAATTTATTGTCAATCAGTGTTGCTTCCTAAGTGGACAGTTTGATTTCACAGAAGTGTGATTGACTTGGAGTTACATTGTGTTGTTTAAGTGTTCCCTTTATTTTTTAGAGCAGTGTATATATATATATATTTTTTAGCAAGCTAGCGTCGTAATTTTGTCTGACATGCCGAAAATACAGCCTTTTGATTAAATTTGACACTTCGCGGCCACCGGAGTATGACACGTGACTACAGTTTGCATTGAATTGTGGGTCATATCAACCCCACAAGTGATCAAAGTTCTTCACTCGCTCCCTCAAGCTAAATCGAGGGCTGAGGGGGCAACGTTAGTGACTTGGACCTCCACTTAAGATGGCAATTTTAATGCATCCGGTTTCAACGGGGGATTCCCCCAAGGGAAAGTGGCTAGCGCGAGGGCTGAAGGGGTAAAAATTACGTGCTTGGACTGCAGCCAAAGCCTCACTTGTGCTGCCACTGTGAAAAACAAGTCAATGGACCTTTATTTATTGTAATTTAATTTAAGTGTTGAGTTAGATTACATACTGTAGCTACCCCAGTCGTTATTTTAAATGTAATATTGGTGACTTCACAGCAATTGTTAGCTATCTGAAATTTAGCTAGCTAGCAGGCTCAGCTTATTACAAATCCCACTAGATACAGCCACATCTCATAGTCACATCATCAAATTTGTAAATTAATGGAGTTTCCCATCTTCCAATTTAGAGTTTCTGGCGCAGATGTCACGACTTCGGCCAAGGCTGCCTCCCCTCCTTGTTCGGGCAGGCTTCGGCGTTCGTCGTCACCGGCTTACTAACCACTACCGCCCCAATCATCATCACATTTGTCTTGTCTTGTCAATCACACACACCTGGTCCTAATCCCCTCATTAGTCTGTGTATAAGTGTCCCCTCTGCCCCCTTGTCCTTGTGGGTGATTGTTATTTGTGAGAGTAGTGTAGCTCGGTGGAGCTACTCGTAACGTTGTGTTGCCAGGGTAGATTTCCCCCTGTGCCTATGTATTATTGGATATCCGTTACAGTGTATTTGCTAGGGAGGATAGTTTCCCCTGTGCCTGTTTCGTTGATCGCTATTTGAGCGCATTTGTGTGTCTACGAAGGAATAAACTCTGTATTCGGTGATTACCCTCCTGCG
The DNA here is from genome assembly GCF_020615455.1 of Coregonus clupeaformis. Lineage (NCBI taxonomy): Eukaryota > Metazoa > Chordata > Actinopteri > Salmoniformes > Salmonidae > Coregonus > Coregonus clupeaformis. The sequence continues at coordinate 32,192,032 of NC_059192.1, read as the reverse complement.
CCTGACTCCTTTCCATCACACTCATCACAGCAGCACAGAAATGCCCTTATCCAGATGGTGTGACAAAGGCATTTCCTAACAGACCTGCTAACTTTCTTTGTTGTTTCTTTTAAGGTTGGTACCTCCAGCAGGAAGAGAGGCAAGAACCATTAATCTGCCAACTCGGGGACAAGCTACACTATTCACAACCCTGTGTAATGTTCAGTGCACCACAACAGTTGCTCAATTCAAACAGCGGTGTGTAGCCTACTGTAGCTGCTGGCAAAGTAATTCAAAGCCTATACTTTATTACTCAGGATGCAACTTTTCAGTGCTGCTATTTTTTCCATGTAATGTTATTAAAACAAAATCAGACAACCCCATAGTAGAATAGTTTACCTATTTACCTAGTCAGCTTGTTGTTGTGTGATCTACGAGAGATAAATATTCCTCTCGAGGTGCATTCAAGTTGTGAGAGCCATAGGGAGGTAAACATGTATTCTGACAAGCAGTCAATGCACATCAATTCGTAATGCAATCGCAGGAAAACGCTTTCGAAAGCAGTTTTGGTCTTTGTTAAAAAAGAGGAGGATCCCAGTTTTCCATTTATACTACGTTCTTTTCTCTACTCCTTCAATTGCACGAGTGGCATTGTTTAACAAATGCAGTTATAACCAGAGTTTCAAGCATGGTTTATGCACAGCAGCGCAACAACAGAGCTCTTAAAGGGTCAATGGTGTCTATTAAGGGCAATTAACTACTTTGTAATAGTATGAAAAAAAAAATGTATGCACTCACTAACTGTAAGTTGCTCTGGATAAGAGCGTCTGCTAAATGACGTAAATGTAAATGTAATAGAAACCCCCAAAATCTAGACGTGTGTGAGGTAGAATGCCCCTTCACGGTCAGGCAGTTTACACTGTTGGCTTAATTATTTTTCCACAAGGAAAAGCTACAGCCATTCATGTCTCCTCTCCTTCATTCAGATTGTCTCATACACTAAGACTGATACTGTAGGTCTGTAGTGATCTTAACATAATACAGTATTGCGCAGTGTTTACTATAGACACAGTATATTACACTGTTGGCTTAATTATTTTTCCACAAGGAAACGCTACAGCCCATGTCTCCTCTCCTTCAGATAGTGTATGAGACAAAGGATGATACTGGGTCACTAGTAATCTTTCTTATTATACAGTATTGCGCAGTGTTTACTGTAAACAGTATATTACACTGTTGGCTTAACTTTTTCCACAAGGAAAAGGTACAGCCATTCACGTCTCCTCTCCTTCAGATAGTGTATGAGACTAAGGCTGATACTGTAGGTCCCATTCTATACTATCGAACAGTTTTGCGCAGCGTATACTATAGACACAGTAATATTACACTGTTGGCTTCATTTTCCAATATTGGGCTGAGTTTATATTAGCCCAACCATAGTGAGATTACACTGGTGTTTTTTTCACCCAGTTGCTGGGTTGTGATAGTTTTTGTTTCACTGTTTTACAGTACAGACAGTAACTATCATAGTTTTCCTTGGAAACTCACATCTCAGCTCTATTACACTGAGGGTTACAGTGTGTAGCTGTGTTTACTATAGTTATGTTGCACTACTTTACAGTACAGACAGTAACTATCCCTTAATTAGAATTGACAGCTCTAATACAATACTGTTTTTTTCACAGTGTGTAGCTGGGTTTACTATAGTTTTTCTGTTGCACTACTTACAGTAGGCTACATACAGTGACTATACTAGTTTCCCTTGGAAACTCACTTTTCAGCTATTTCGCTGCAGTCTTGCACAGTGTGTAGCTGGGGTTACTAGTTCTGTTGTACTTACAGTTAAGACAGTAACTATCCTAATTTCCCCTGGAAACTTACATCTCAGATCTATTACACCGAGGGTTTCAGTATATAGCTGGGTTTACATTAATTTACAGTACAGACAGTAACTATCCTAGTTTCCCTTAGAAATTCACATAACAGCTAGATTACACTGCTGGTCTTACGCAGTGTGTAGCTGGGGTTGCCATATTATTTTGTTATACTGCAGGGTATACACTACCATTCTCTTCTTCCCACAGAGAGAAACTACCATTTCCAGTATGGCTTTTCGCCTTGAGAAATGTGAGATGTCCCTGCCAACAGGCAGCTGACTGGCAGCATTGTCAGCTTCTCACAGGCCCAAAGGCCAAACTGAGAGAGGCAAGTGGAGTCCCCATGGGCACTGAATACAGTGATGGAAGGCTACAAACCAACTCCGATGCTGGCCACCACTATAATTCTGGCGCCTCAAATGTCTCAGGGTTTTCTAGTGTTGACGCCCTGGCTGACTGAGTGTTTCCGAATGAGTTCAGATGAAGGAGTGTCAACCTACATCCAAACCCCTCATTCTGGCCAAGAGTTCTGTCTGACAGACACGTTAACCTGCCATTACAGTTGTCCACACACGCCCCTCTCGCTGTTGCGGGTGAACTAGGGGCTTCCCCAAGTGTGTTGTGCCCAGCTAGGGCAATAGACTATTTTCACAGACGCAGGCAAAACGAAAGCTTTATCAGTTTTTGTTAACAATGGTGAGAGTTTTGGGCCAGGGCCTATCCGACCGGACGCTCACATTGCATGGTGGACACTTACTGCAGCATTTCGGCTGGCCCGCCAGCCTTTGCCTTTTGCTGTGGTGGCACATTATACTGGAGGATTAACTGCCTTACCTGGATGATTGGATAGTCTGCCCCATCCATGGAACAGGCCACAACGGACACGAGGACCCTCTTGAACCACATTTGTGTTCTGGGCCTCACCCTAAACGAGGAGAAGAGTCACCTGACCCCCTCACGAAAGGTGATCTACCTCGGGATGTCCATAGACTCGACTCTCATGAGGGCACGTCTCCCTCAGGTGAGAGTAACAAAGTCCTATCCTACCTCAATCGTTTCCGTCTCGGACGAGCCATGTCGGTGTTAGAGTGCCAGCAGTTACTCAGCCTATTGACGGTGGCTTCACTGTTGGTTCCACTGGGCATTATCCATCAGGACACTCCAGCGATGGTTCAACTCCCGCGGCCGGCACCCAAAACAACACAGACACAGTCAACTGTTGGAGATGAGTGCATGTTTGAGGACCCTATCAAAGTGGCTATCCTGTTAAAGGGGGTGAGCCTGATCAGAGTCCACCACAGAGAGCTGGTGTGCACTGAAGACACTGACGGGTTGAGGTGCCGTGTTCAGAGGCAGCTGGTCGCTGGATTCCCCCATGGAGTGGTCAGCAATTTCTACAAACCGGTTTTTGCTTTGTCATTATGGGGTATTGTGTGTAGATTGATGAGATTTTATTTATTTAATCAATTTTAGAATAAGTCTGTAACGTAACAAAATGTGGAAAAAGTCAAGGGGTCTGAATACTTTCCAAATGCACTGTAATTGATTGACATTTAAAACATCTGGTCATAAAATAAGACAGGACATTGGCTGCATATCAATTAGTCTACAATGGCTTCCTCTCCTCGTCTCCTCTCCCTCATCAGCGCCGATGTGGGAAGACAGGACAGGTTAAAGCAGGGATGGGCAACTTTGATGGGGGTGGGGGCCACAAAATCTGAGCTCATCATGAGGGGCCGCAGTGGCTCGTGGGTCTGTGTACCGGCATCCATACCCACACATGCAGTCAGAGCCGTCTCTATCCTTTTGGGGTCCCTAAGCAACATGTTTGTTTGTTTTACCTGCACCATTGTTAAGTGTGAACTCATGGAAGGTCAATTTTTTCCGGATCATCTGGTGTTGCCATGATGCTCATGCAGTGCCTTTCCCCCTCCTTTCTCCTCTCCATTTAGTTGGTTCTGGGGCAGGACAGAGCCCAGAACAGCTCCACTGCTGCTTAGAGTAGGTCAGCTGAAGCATTCAGAAAGCAGGAGGCTTCTCCTTCTGACTACTGGACACTGCACTCCAAAAGACTGTTCCCAAACACCCCGCTTACTAAACGCTCCCCTGTCCCCTTCTCCAAGCAGGAATTCTGGGAGATGCCAGGAGGCAAAATGGGGAATATCCAACTGGCCAACCAGGACCTGTCGTCATGGATCTAGCATTGCCCCATTGTCATCAAGACGCCAAATTGTCCAGGATCTTCGGCTGGGGTGACTTCTACTCCAACCTCAAGACGGTGAAGCTCAACCTGCTGATCATGGGCAAAATTGTTGACCACGGCAACGGCTGGACATCTACTTCTGCCACAACTCCACAGGTGAATGCAACGTGTCCATCAGCCTGGTGCTGCCCGCAAGGGAGGTGGAGTTCGACCTGGAGCGCAAGAGTATGCTCCACCCCAAGGACTCCAAGACCTTCAACTGTCAGGTGGAGTACGAGAAGGTGGAGCACAATAACCGGGTGGCCCTCTGCAACTACGACCCATCCAAGACCTGTTCCCAGGAGCAGACCCAGAGCCATGTGACCTGTATGTGTTCCATGGATCATCTGCATCTACGCGTCTTTCTATAGTACGGACTATCGCCTGGTGCAGAAGGTCTGTCCGGACTACAACTACCACATTCAAGGCTCCTATATGCCCTCAGGCTGAGGACAGCCTTGGAGACAGGGCCAGAAAGGGCACAAAGAGACAAGTTGCTGGCTGGGGGGTACAAAGCGACTTTGTATGGGTGCAAGGAGAAACGTGTGAGGGTTCTCGTAGACAAAACATTTTGGGGGTATTTCAAGGCGTTGCAAAGACAAAGTGTATTTTTGCTTTAGACTACATTGCAGTCGGACTGCTGAGAATCACTGAACTACAAATAAATACTAATTGTGTGATCCAGATTAGTGCTTATGTTCCACGCCTTGTTCAAGCTAATCCCGAGTGGCGCAGTGGTCTAAGGCACTGCATCGCAGTGCTAGCTGTGCCACTAGAGATCCTGGTTCGAATCCAGGCTCTGTCATAGCTGAGGATCAGCATGGCAGATGTGTTGTTACCTACCCTTACCACCTGGGGGTGGCCCGTCATGAAGTCCAGGATCCAGTTTACATTTACATTTACATTTTAGTCATTTAGCAGACGCTCTTATCCAGAGCGACTTACAGGAGCAATTAGGGTTAGGTGCCTTGCTCAAGGGCACATTTACGTCATTTAGCAGACGCTCTTATCCAGAGCGACTCACCAATTGGTGCGTTCACCCTATAGCCAGTGGGATAACCACTTTACAATTTTTGGGGGGTAGAAGGATTACTTTATCCTATCCCAGGTATTCCTTAAAGAGGTGGGGTTTCAAATGCCTCCGGAAGGTGGTGAGTGACTCCGCTGTCCTGGCGTCGTGAGGGAGCTTGTTCCACCATTGGGGTGCCAGAGCAGCGAACAGTTTTGACTGGGCTGAGCGGGAACTATGCTTCCGCAGAGGAAGGGGAGCCAGCAGGCCAGAGGTGGATGAACGCAATGCCCTCGTTTGGGTGTAGGGACTGATCAGAGCCCGAAGGTACAGAGGTGCCGTTCCCCTCACTGCTCCATAGGCAAGCACCATGGTCTTGTAGCGGATGCGAGCTTCAACTGGAAGCCAGTGGAGTGTGCGGAGGAGGGGGGTGACGTGAGAGAACTTGGGAAGGTTGAACACCAGACGGGCTGCGGCGTTCTGGATAAGTTGTAGGGGTTTAATGGCACAGGCAGGGAGCCCAGCCAACAGCGAGTTGCAGTAGTCCAGACGGGAGATGACAAGTGCCTGGATTAGGACCTGTGCCGCTTCCTGTGTAAGGCAGGGTCGTACTCTCCGAATGTTGTAGAGCATGTACCTGCAGGAGCGGGTCACCGCCTTGATGTTGGCGGAGAACGACAGGGTGTTGTCCAGGGTCACGCCTAGGCTCTTCGCACTCTGGGAGGAGGACACAGCGGAGTTGTCAACCGTGATGGCGAGATCATGGAACGGGCAGTCCTTCCCCGGGAGGAAGAGCAGCTCCGTCTTGCCAGGGTTCAGCTTGAGGTGGTGATCCGTCATCCATACTGATATGTCTGCCAGACATGCAGAGATGCGATTCGCCACCTGGTTATCAGAAGGGGGAAAGGAGAAGATTAGTTGTGTATCGTCAGCGTAGCAATGATAGGAGAGGCCATGTGAGGATATGACAGAGCCAAGTGACTTGGTGTATAGGGAGAAAAGGAGAGGGCCTAGAACTGAGCCCTGGGGGACACCAGTGGTGAGAGCACGTGGTGCGGAGACAGCTTCTCGCCACGCCACTTGGTAGGAGCGACCGGTCAGGTAGGACGCAATCCAGGAGTGAGCCGCGCCGGAGATGCCCAGCTCGGAGAGGGTGGAGAGGAGGATCTGATGGTTCACAGTATCAAAGGCAGCAGACAGGTCTAGAAGGACAAGAGCAGAAGAGAGAGAGTTAGCTTTAGCAGTGCGGAGAGCCTCTGTGACACATAGAAGAGCAGTCTCAGTTGAATGACCAGTCCTGAAACCTGACTGGTTTGGATCAAGAAGGTCATTCTGAGAGAGATAGCAAGAGAGTTGGCTAAAGACGGCACGCTCAATAGTTTTGGAAAGAAAAGAAAGAAGGGATACTGGTCTGTAGTTGTTGACATCAGTGGGATCGAGTGTTGGTTTCTTGAGAAGGGGAGCAACTCTCGCTCTCTTGAAGATGGAAGGGACATGGCCAGCGGTCAAGGATGAGTTGATCAGCGAGGTGAGGTAGGGGAGAAGGTCACCGGAGATGGTCTGGAGAAGAGAGGAGGGGATGGGGTCAAGCGGGCAGGTTGTTGGGCGGCCTGCAGTCACAAGTCGCAGGATTTTATCTGGAGAGAGAGGGGAGAAAGAAGTCAAAGCATAGGGTAGGGCAGTGTGAGTAGGACCAGCAGTGTCATTAGACTTAACAAACGAGGATCGAATGTCGTCAACCTTCTTTTTCAAAGTGGTTGACGAAGTCATCCACAGAGAGAGAGGAGGGGGGGGCGGGGGGAGGATTCAGGAGGGAGGAAAATGTGGCAAAGAGCTTCCTAGGGTTAGAGGCAGATGCTTGGAATTTAGAGTGGTAGAAAGTGGCCTTAGTAGCGGAAACAGATGAAGAAAATGTAGAGAGGAGGGAGTGAAAAGAAGCCAGGTCGGCAGGGAGTTTAGTTTTCTTCCATTTCCGCTCCGCTGCCCGGAGCTCTGTTCTGTGAGCTCGCAATGAGTCATCAAGCCACGGAGCTGGAGGGGAGGACCGAGCCGGCCGGGAGGATAGGGGACACAGAGTGTCAAAGGATGCAGAAAGGGAGGAGAGGAGGGTTGAGGAGGCAGAATCAGGAGATTGGAGGGAGAAGGATTGAGCAGAGGGAAGAGATGATAGGATGGAAGAGGAGAGAGTAGTGGGAGAGAGAGAGCGAAGGTTGCGGCGGCGCATTACCATCTGTGTAGGGGCAGAGTGAGTAGTGTGGGAGGAGAGCGAGAGAGAAAAGGAAACAAAGTAGTGGTCGGAGACATGGAGGGGAGTTGCAGTGAGATTAGTAGAGGAGCAGCATCTAGTAAAGATGAGGTCAAGCGTATTGCCTGCCTTGTGAGTAGGGGGACGGTGAGAGGGTGAGGTCAAAAGAGGAGAGAAGTGGAAAGAAGGAGGCAGAGAGAAATGAGTCAAATGTGGACATAGGGAGGTTGAAATCCCCCAAAACTGTGAGGGGTGAGCCATCCTCAGGAAAGGAACTTATCAAGGCGTCAAGCTCATTGATGAACTCTCCAAGGGAACCTGGAGGGCGATAGATGACAAGGATATTAAGCTTAAATGGGCTAGTGACTGTGACAGCATGGAATTCAAATGAGGAGATAGACAGATGGGTTAGGGGAAAAATTGAGAATGTCCACTTGGGAGAGATGAGGATTCCTGTGCCACCGCCCCTCTGACCAGATGCTCTCGGGGTATGCGAGAACACATGGTCAGATGAGGAGAGAGCAGTAGGAGTAGCAGTGTTTTCAGTGGTAATCCATGTTTCCGTCAGCGCCAGGAAGTCGAGGGACTGGAGATTAGCATAGGCTGGGATGAAGTCAGCTTTGTTGGCAGCAGAACGGCAGTTCCAGAGGCTGCCTGAGACCTGGAACTCCAGGTGTGTGGTGCGTGTAGGGACCACCAGGTTAGAGAGGCAGCAGCCACGCGGTGTGGGGCGTTTGTGTAGCCTGTGCGGAGAGGAGAGAACAGGGATAGGCAGAGGCATAGTTGACAGGCTGCAACAGATGGCTACAATAATGCAGAGGAGATCGGGATGAAATGCACTGAACATCAGGGAAAGGAGAGTGCAGGCCTCCCTCACCAAAAAATAAATAAATATATAACTCTCCCAACTTCCACCTCAGAAACTATGATTGTTTCACTGAACCACCCGAATAAAACTCTCCCAACTTCCACTCTAGAAATTAGAATTGTTGTAAGCTACAGCAGACTGTTATCAGTAGCTGTAATTAAGTACAGCAGCTACCAACCACCTAACGTTAATGCCTCGGATGAGGTTAGAAAAACAGCTGAATGGTAGCAGCTAGCTGGCTCAATCACAGGTACTCTCAAGCATGAAATAACATTGGAAACAGCTAACCACAGTTGCTAAAAGTTACCGATAGCTACCCTCTAGCTAGCTAGCTTTGTTGGTCCAGGTAGTGGGTAAGCTAGCCTCGTGCTCCGCCGAATAAAATCCTTACCTACAATAATAACCTACAATAATAACCTACAATAACTACCGGAGTAAGCTGCCTATAATACCAGACTACAATACAATACCATGTTTTCACCCATCAGACTATTCTCAATTTAATCTTGCCTTTACTAATACATCAAAATTAGTTTTGATTTAGAATGGCCCATTATTAAATGGGCAGGAACAGTGGCAGGGGGCAAAAGACGTCATCTGTATGAATTCGAATAGTAAAAAGAGGTATCTTTCCCCACCGGTCCGTTTTGTAGGCTACTTCGGTTGCAGAGGGAGGTGTTTAGTCCCGGGGTCCTTAGCTTAGTGATGAGCTTTGAGGGCACTATGGTGTTGAACGCTGAGCTGTAGTCAATTAATAGCATTCTCACGTAGGTGTTCCTCTTGTCCAGGTGGGAAAGGGCAGTGTGGAGTGCAATAGAGATTGCGTCATCTGTGGATCTGTTGGGGCGGTATTCAAATTGGAGTGGGTCTAGGGTTTCTGGGATAATGGTGTTGATGTGAGCCATGACCAGCCTTTCAAAGCACTTCATGGCTACAGACGTGAGTGCTACGGGTCGGTAGTCATTTAGGCAGGTTACCTTGGTGTTCTTGGGCACAGGTCTGCTTGAAACATGTTGTTATTACAGACTCGGTCAGGGAGAGGTTGAAAATGTCAGTGAAGACACTTGCCAGTTGGTCAGCGCATGCTCTGAGTACACGTCCTGGTAATCTGTCTGGCCCTGCGGCCTTGTTGACCTGTTTAAAGGTATTACTCACATCGGCTACGGAGAGCGTAATCACACAGCCGTCCGGAACAGCTGGTGCTCTCATGCATGCTTCAGTGTTGCTTGCCTCGAAGCGAGCATAGAAGTGATTTAGGTCGTCTGGTAGGCTTGTGTCACTGGGCAGCTCGCGGCTGTGCTTCCCTTTGTAGTCCGTAATAGTTTGCAAGCCCTGCCACATCCGACGAGTGTCGGAGCCGGTGTAGTAGGATTCAATCTTAGTCCTGTATTGACGCTTTGCCTGTTTGATGGTTCATCGGAGGGCATAGCGGGATTTCTTATAAGCGTCCGGGTTAGAGTCCCGCTCCTCTGTAGCTCAATTGGTAGAGCATGGCGCTTGTAACGCCAGGGTAGTGGGTTCGATCCCAGGGACAACCCATACATAAACATTTATGCACACATGACTGTAAGTCGCTTTGGATAAAAGCGTCTGCGAAATGGCATATTATTATTATTATTATTACCCTTTAGCTCAGTGCGGATGTTGCCTGTAATCCATGGCTTCTGGTTGGGGTATGTACGTACGGTCACTGTGGGGACGACGTCATCGATGCACTTATTGATGAAGCCAGTGACTGATGTGGTGTACTCATCAATGCCATCGGAAGAATCCTGGAACATATTCCAGTCTGTGCTAGGAAAACAGTCCTGTAGTTTAGCATCTGCGTCATCTGACCACTTCCGTATTGAGCGAGTCACTGGTACTTCCTGCTTTAGTTTTTGCTTGTAAGCAGGAATCAGGAGGATAAAGTTATGGTCAGATTTGTCAAATGGAGGGCGAGGGAGAGTTTGTACGCGTCTCTGTGTGTGGAGTAAAGGTGGTCTAGAGTTTTTTTTCCTCTGGTTGCACATTTAACATGCTGGTAGAAATGAGGTAAAACAGATTAAAATGTCCCTGCATTAAAGTCCCCGGCCACTAGGAACGCCTCCTCTGGATGAGCATATTCTTGTTTGCTTATGGCCTTATACAGCTCGTTGAGTGTGGTCTTAGTGCCAGCAACGGTTTGTAGTGGTAAATAGACAGCCACGAAAAATATAGATGAAAACTCTTGGTAAATAGTGTGGTCAACAGCTTATCATGAGATACTCTACCTCAGGCAAGCAAAACCTCGGGACTTCCTTAATATTAGATTTCGTGCACCAGCTGTTATTGACAAATAGACACAGACCGCCACCCTTCGTCTACCGGAGGCAGCTGTTCCATATTGCCGATGCACGGAAAACCCAGTCAGCTGTATGTTATCCATGTCGTCGTTCAGCCATGACACTGTGAAACATAAGATATTACAGTTTTTAATGTCCCGTTGGTAGGATAGTCTTGATCGGAGCTCATCCAGTTTATTATCCAATGATTGCACATTGGCTAATAGTATGGAAGGTAGAGGCGGGTTACCCACTTGCCATCAGATTCTTACAAGGCACCCCGACCTACGTCCCCTATATCTCAGTCTCTTCTTCATGCGAATGACAGGGATTTGGGCCTTGTCCGGTGTCGTTAAAGAAAAAATCTTTGTCCGGTACGAGGTGAGTAATCGCTGTTCTGATATCCAGAAGCTCTTTTCGGTCAGAAACATTATGTACAAAATAAGGTACAAATAACACGAGAAAACACACACAATAGCACAATTGGTTAGGAGCCCGTAAAACGGCAGCCATCTCCTCCGGTGCCATTGAAAACTTTGGGGGCCCTATGGTTGTCACCATATTAAAGTCATAGTCAACATAGCTAATAGAACTAACTCGTGATTTGAATGATGCAGCAACACCAGATTAACAGCATCAGCTTTTTGACCCCCTGCCCCAGTTCCTAGAGGAAAGTGGACTGCGGTGTGAGGGGATGCAGAGGCTCACTTTTTTCGGGGGCTTTTCTGGACCACTGCTGAGGTGTGGTGGTCTTACTGGTACTTTTACAGTCGCCGAAGCATCACTCAGGTGGGTGCTACATTTCAGTAGTCGACGATCCAGCCTACCTACGCAGGAGGAGCTGTGACTATCAAAGACGATGAGGTGCCCGTGGCCTGTCTGTCTCTACCTCCCAGCCTGGCTGTATCATCTATGCTCCCTCCTCTCAAGATTCTACCTTTCTGAATTGCCTATCATCTAAATATGTGGAACACCATCGCCCAAATACTGCCAGATCCCTATATTTGTTTTATGAAATCATTTTTGGTTGATTTTGTTTTTAAAGCGACAGATTCCACTTGGAATGAAAAGTGCTAAATAAAATAAATAAATAATGATTATTATTATGATTATATAGCATTTGCAATGTCATCAACAGCTATTGTTTCAATTCAACCCAGAGTTCAACAAAAAATAGACAATACATATGCCTAGGGTTTCAAGCTCTGGTTGAATTCAAATTCATTCTTCAAATTAATCATTAAATATGTTGGATTCACGTCTCCATCTGAACCAAAAATCTAACTTAAAGAATAGGACTAAATCAAATCAAACTTTATTTAAAGTGCATTTAAAGTTAGATTAGATTAGGTCTGAATACTTTCCGAATGCACTGTACATATGAAGTGGGTAAAACAGTATGTAAACATTATTAACGTGACCAGTGTTCCATGACTATGTACATATGGCAGCAGCCTCTAAGGTGCATGGTAGTGTAACTGGGTGGTAGCCGGCTAGTGACAGTGACTAAATTTCAGGGCAGGGTACCTGCTAGTGATGACTATTTAACAGTCTGATGGCCTTGAGATAGAACCTGTTTTTCAGTTTCTCGGTCTCAGCTTTGATGCACTTGTACTGACCTCACCTTCTGGATGGTAGCGGGGTGAACAGGCCGTGGCTCGGGTGGCTGAGGTCCTTGATGATTTTCTTGGCCTTTCTGTGACACCGGGTGCTGTAGATGTCCCAGTGATGCGTTGGGCAGACCGCACCACCCTCTGGAGATCCCTGCGGTTGTGTTCGAGCAGTTGCCGTACCAGGTGGTGATACAGCACGATAGGATGCTCTCAATGGTGCATCTGTAGAAGTTAGTGAGGGTCTTAGGGGCCAAGAGGAATTTCTTCAGCCGCCTGAGGTTGAGGTGCTGTTGCGCCTTCACCACACTGTCTGTGTGGGTGGACCATTTCAGATTGTCAGTGATGTGCACACTGAGTAACTTGAAGCTTTTCACCTTCTCCACTGCAGCCCATCAATGTAGATGGGGGCGTGCTCCCTCTGCTGTCTCCTGAAGTCCACGATCAGCTCCTTCGTTTTGTTGACCTTGAGGGAGAGGCTATTTTCCTGGCACCACTCTGCCAGGGCCCTCACTTCCTCCCTGTAGGCTGTCTCGTCGTTGTTGGAAATCAGGCCTACCGCTGTTGTGTCGTCTGCAAACTTGATGATTGAGTTGGAGACGCGTGGCCACGCAGTCATGTGTTAACAGGGAGTACAGGAGGGGGCTGAGCATGCACCCTTGTGGGGCCCCTATGTTGAGGATCAGCGTATTGGAGGTGTTGTTGCCTAACTTCACCACCTGTGGGCAGCCCATCAGGAAGTCCAGAAACCAGTTGCACAGGGTGGGGTTCAGACCCAAATAACTAAAAAAATAATAATAACGGAAAAGTGGTGCGTGCATATGTATTCACCACCTTTGCTATGAAGCCCCTAAATAAGATCTGGTGCAACCAATTACCTTCAGAAGTCACATAATTAGTTAAATAAAGTCCACCTGTGTGCAATCTAAGTGTCACATGATCTGTCACATGATCTCAGTATATATACACCTGTTCTGAAAGGCCCCAGAGTCTGCAACACCACTAAGCAAGGGGCACCACCAAGCAAGCGGCACCATGAAGACCAAGGAGCTCTCCAAACAGGTCAGGGACAAAGTTGTGGAGAAGTACAGATGAGGGTTGGGTTATAAAAAAATATCCGAAACTTTGAACATCCCACGGAGCACCATTAAATCCATTATAAAAAAATGGAAAGAATGGCACCACAACAAACCTGCCAAGAGCGGGCCGCCCACCAAAACTCATGGACCAGGCAAGGAGGGCATTAATCAGAGAGACAACAAAGAGACCAAAGATAACCCTGAAGGAGCTGCAAAGCTCCACAGTGGAGATTGGAGTATCTGTCCATAGGACCACTTTAAGCCGTACACTCCACAGAGCTGGGCTTTACAGAAGAGTGGCCAGAAAAAAGCCATTGCTTAAAGAAAAAAATAAGCAAACACGTTTGATGTTCGCCAAAAGGCATGTGGGAGACTCCCCAAACATATGGAAGAAGGTACTCTGGTCAGATGAGACTAAAATTAAGCTTTTTGGCAATCAAGGAAAACGCTATGTCTGGTGCAAACCCAACACCTCTCATCACCCAGAGAACACCATCTCCACAGTGAAGAATGGTGGTGGCAGCATCACAATGTGGGGATGTTTTTCATCAGCAGGGACTGGGAGACTGGTCAGAATTGAAGGATATGTTCCGGGTTGCCTCTGAGAATAAAATTGACGTATACACTGACACGGTGACTTAGTTCATCAGGAAGTGTATAGGGGATGTTGTTCCCACTGTGACAATTAAAACCTGTCCAAACCAAAGACTGTGGATAGATGGAAGCATTTGGGCAAAACTGAAAGTGCGAACCACTACATTTAACCATGGCAAGGTTTTTGGGAATATGGTCAAGTACAAACAATCTAGTTATGCCCTCCGTAAGGCAATAAGAGGCAAAACGTCAGTACAGAGATAAAGTGGAGTTGCAATTCAACGGCTCAGACACAAGATGTATTTGGCAGGGACTCCAAACAATCACAGATTATACGGTGGCTTGCGAAAGTATTCACCCCCCTTGGCATTTTTCCTATTTTGTTGCCTTACAACCTGGAATTAAAATTGATTTTTGGGGGGTTTGTATCATTTGATTTACACAACATGCCTACCACTTTGAAGATGCAAAATATTTTTTCTTGTGAAACAAACAAGAAATAAGACAAGAAAACAGAAAACTTGAGCGTGCATAACTATTCACCCTCCCCCCCCCAAATCAATACTTTGTAGAGCCACCTTTTGCAGCAATTACAGCTGCATGTCTCTTGGGGTATGTCTCTATAAGCTTGGCACATCTAGCCACTGGGATTTTTGCCCATTCTTCAAGGCAAAACTACTCCAGCTCCTTCAAGTTGGATGGATTCCGCTGGTGTACAGCAATCTTTAAGTCATACCACAGATTCTGGATTGAGGTCTGGGCTTTGACTAGGCCATTCCAAGACATTTAAACGTTTCCCCTTAAACCACTCGAGTGTTGCTTTAGCAGTATGCTTAGGGTCATTGTCCTGCTGGAAGGTGAACCTCCGTCCCAGTCTCAAATCTCTGGAAGACTGAAACAGGTTTCCCTCAAGAATTTCCCTGTATTTAGCGCCATCCATCATTCTTTCAATTCTGACCAGTTTCCCAGTCCCTGCTGATGAAAAACATCCCCACAGCATGATGCTGCCACCACGCTTCACTGTGGGGATGGTGTTCTCGGGGTGATGAGAGGTGTTGGGTTTGCGCCAGACATAGCGTTTTCCTTGACACTTAAATAAAGTCCACCTGTGTGCAATCTAACTAATTATGTGACTTCTGGAGGTAATTGGTTGCACCAGATCTTATTTAGGGGCTTCATAGCAAAGGGAGTGAATACATATGCACACACCACTTTTCCGTTATTTATTTCATTTCACTTCACCAATTTCGACTATTTTGTGTATGTCCATTACATGAAATCCAAATAAAAATGTATTTAAATTACAGGTTATTACAAAATAGGAAAAAACGCCAAGGGGGATGAATACTTTTGCAAGGCACTGTACACGCCTCCTGAGTCAGACTAAAAGTCCACTCCAAATACCTCTTCTCTGCCAGCGGTGTCTTGGAGCAGTCTTTGGAATCAGTGGAATTGCCTTGGGGGGTACGAACAAAGGATCCAGTTCAGGAAAGTCGTATTTCTGGTCGAAATGCTGGTGAGTTCTGAGCTAATAATTTAAAAAAAATACTGCAAAGTTGCTTTGGAGCCATGAACAGGGCGACCATGTATATCGGCGCCATCTTGTGTCAGACTGGATGAGAGTGTCAAAACAGATGCCAGATATATCATTTTAATTATATAGTTGGCAGAGGCAAAGGAAGTGATCAGGGGCCTGAAAATACATTACAAGTATCAGTTACTTTACTAACTAGGGAAGGGTCCGCTTGTTGCAACAACCAAGACAATTGAATGCATTCGTTCAAGGAATGATCTCCTCTAGTTGCGGTCCTTCTCGTCCTTGGGGTGCATCTCAATCGTCTAAAGAGGCTTCCTCCCCTCATCTCTTTCCATTATCTGCAGTGATGCCAAAGGACTGGACAGGTGAAAAACTATTATTATTGGGCATCCACCATGTTGCTTTCAACTATCCTGTGATGTCAAATCATGGAGATGAGAAGACAAGGAAGCCAATGTGGACTATTGAGACCCACCCAAGATCAAAAAGGGGAACAAAATGAGGGGGAGGACAACAAAAAACAACAATAGGTCCTTCATTGAAAGACTGCATTACATTTCCCCCACTCTTTCAAAGCCATCTCAATATGCATTTTTTTTTTTTTTTTTACATCTGTTGTACATGTAACAATAGTGAACAGCCTATATGCTCACAAAATGGTGAGCTGCGTCTTTATCACTGCCTTCCCCTTTTTACCAACTTATTTGAGCTTGTCTTGGAGACCAAAGTGTGAGCTTCAGACCTTCACCTTAGGACCTACTGATTCACACTATAGGCTGACCCAAACCATACTGTGCTGGCTGATATTTTCTTTTCACATTGTCCTTTCCAACATGGTTCCAGCAACTATGGCAGATGCGTTATCACTATCTGCCCAGTACAGCTCAGCTGTACTTGGCTCGGTTTTGCTAATCAGGCCAAATAATGTAGCTTTACCATGTATCAGACACCCATCTAGTGTATTTGACAAAATATACAGAGCATTCGGAAAGTATTCAGAACCCTTGAACTTCTCCACATTGTTACGTTATAGCCTTATTCTAAAATTGATTAAATAAAATGTTTTCCTTATCAATCTACACACAATACCCCATAATGACAAAGCAAAAACTGAAATATCACATTTACGTAAGTATTCAGACCCTTTACTCAGTACTTTGATGAAGCATCTTTGGCAGCGATTACAGCCTCGTGACTTCTTCGGTATGACGCTACAAGCTTGGCACACCGTTATTTGGGGAGTTTCTCCCATTCTTCTCTGCAAATCCTCTCAAGCTCGGTCAGGTTGGATGGGGAGCATCGCTGCACAGCTATTTCTAGGTCTCGCCAGAGATGTTAGATCGGGTTCAAGTCCATGCTCTGGCTGGGCCACTCAAGGACATTCAGAGACTTGTCCCGAAGCCACTCCTGCATTGTCTTGGCTGTGTGCTTAGAGTCGTTGTCCTGTTGGAAGGTGAACATTCTCCCCAGTCTGAGGCCCTGAAGCAGGTTTTCATCAAGGATCTCTGCACTCTGCTCTGTTAATCTTTCCCTCGATCCTGACTAGTCTCCCAGTCCCTGCCGCTGAAAAACATACCCACAGCATGATGCTGCCACCACCATGCTTCACCGTAGGGATGGTGCCTGGTTTCCTCTAGACGTGATGCTTCGCATTAAGGCCAAAGGGTTCAATCTTGGTTTCATCAAACCAGAGAATCTTGTTTCTCATGGTCTGTGAGTCCTTTAGGTGCCTTTTGACAAACTCCAAGCGGGCTGTCATGTGCCTTTTACTGAGGAGTGGCTTCCGTCTGGCCACTCTACCATAAAGGCCTGATTGGTGGAGTGCTGCAGAAATGGTTGTCCTTCTGGAAGGTTCTCGCATCTCCACAGAGGAACTCTGGAGCTCTGTCAGTGACCATCGGGTTCCTGGTAACCCGTGTATATAGGAAAGTTAGTTACTCATTGTGTATTTATTCCTCATACTGTTTTTCTATTATTTAAATTTTTTCTCTCTGCATTGTTGGGAAAGGCCCGTAAATAAGCATTTCACACCTGTTGTTTATGAAGCATGTGACAAATAAATGTTAATTTGATTACCTCATCTCTTTACCCCACACATACAATGATCTGCAAGGTCCCTCAGTCGATCAGTGAATTTCAAACAGAGATTCAACCGCAAAGAAGGGCACCTATTGGTAGCTGGGTAAAAAAAAAATAGCTGACATTTATTATCCCTTTGAGCATGATGAAGTTATTCATTACACTTAGGATGGTGTACCAATACACAGTCACTGGAAACCACTCAGGGATTTCACCATGATGCCAATGGTGACTTTAAAACAGAGTTTAATGGCTGTGATAGGAGAAAACTGAGGATGGATCAACAACATTGTAGTTACTCCACAATACTAATATAAATGACAGTGAAAATAAGTAAAGATATTAATCCTGTTTGCAATAAGGCACTAAAGTAAAACTGCAAAAAATGTGGCAAAGAAATTAACTTTATGTCCTGAATACAAAGCATTACGTTTGGGGCAAATCCAACAACTCATCACTGAGTACCCCTTCATATTTTCAAGCATGGTAGTGGCTGCATCATGTTATGAGTATGCTTGTCATCGGCAAGGACTACCGAGTTTTTTAGGTTAAAAAGAAGGACTAGAGCTAAGCACAGGCAAAATCCTAGAGAAAAACCTGGTTGTCTGCTTTTCAACAGACACTGGGAGACAAATTCACCTTTCAGCAGGACAATACCCTAAAAATTAAGGCCAAATACAGTGGGGAAAAAAAGTATTTAGTCAGCCACCAATTGTGCAAGTTCTCCCACTTAAAAAGATGAGAGAGGCCTGTAATTTTCATCATAGGTACACGTCAACTATTACAGACAAATTGAGAAAAAAAAATACAGAAAATCACATTGTAGGATTTTTAATGAATTTATTTGCAAATTATGGTGGAAAATAAGTATTTGGTCAATAACAAAAGTTTCTCAATACTTTGTTATATACCCTTTGTTGGCAATGACACAGGTCAAACGTTTTCTGTAAGTCTTCACAAGGTTGTCACACACTGTTGCTGGTATTTTGGCCCATTCCTCCATGCAGATCTCCTCTAGAGCATTGATGTTTTGGGGCTGTCGCTGGGCAACACGGACTTTCAACTCCCTCCAAAGATTTTCTATGGGGTTGAGATCTGGAGACTGGCTAGGCCACTCCAGGACCTTGAAATGCTTCTTACGAAGCCACTCCTTCGTTGCCCGGGCGGTGTGTTTGGGATCATTGTCATGCTGAAAGACCCAGCCACGTTTCATCTTCAATGCCCTTGCTGATGGAAGGAGATTTTCACTCAAAATCTCACGATACATGGCCCCATTCATTCTTTCCTTTACACGGATCAGTCGTCCTGGTCCCTTTGCAGAAAAACAGCCCCAAAGCATGATGTTTCCACCCCCATGCTTCACAGTAGGTATGGTGTTCTTTGGATGCAACACAGCATTCTTTGTCCTCCAAACACGACGAGTTGAGTTTTTACCAAAAAGTTATATTTTGGTTTCATCTGACCATATGACATTCTCCCAATCCTCTTCTGGATCATCCAAATGCACTCTAGCAAACTTCAGACGGGCCTGGACATGTACTGGCTTAAGCAGGGGGACATGTCTGGCACTGCAGGATTTGAGTCCCTGGCGGCGTAGTGTGTTACTGATGGTAGGCTTTGTTACTTTGGTCTCAGCTCTCTGCAGGTCATTCACTAGGTCAGGATTTTTGCTCACCGTTCTTGTGATCATTTTGACCCCACGGGGTGAGATCTTGCGTGGAGCCCCAGATCGAGGGAGATTATCAGTGGTCTTGTATGTCTTCCATTTCCTAATAATTGCTCCCACAGTTGATTTCTTCAAACCAAGCTGCTTACCTATTGCAGATTCAGTCTTCCCAGCCTGGTGCAGGTCTACAATTTTGTTTCTGGTGTCCTTTGAGAGCTCTTTGGTCTTGGCCATAGTGGAGTTTGGAGTGTGACTGTTTGAGGTTGTGGACAGGTGTCTTTTATAATGATAACAAGTTCAAACAGGTGCCATTAATACAGGTAACGAGTGGAGGACAGAGGAGCCTCTTAAAGAAGAAGTTACAGGTCTGTGAGAGCCAGAAATATTGCTTGTTTGTAGGTGACCAAATACTTTTTTCCACCATAATTTGCAAATAAAATCATTAAAAATCCTACAATGTGATTTTCTGGATTTGTCTGTCATAGTTGACGTGTACCTATGATGAAAATTACAGGCCTCTCTCATCTTTTTAAGTGGGAGAACTTGCACAATTGGTGGCTGACTAAATACATTTTTTCCCCACTGTATATACACTGGAGTTCCTAGTTACAGTTTCGACTTAAATCTCGTCGTGGTCAAAAGTTTTGAGAATGACAAGTATTGGTCTTCACAAAGTTTGTTGCTTCAGTGTTATGAGATATTATTGACAGATGTTACTATGGAATACTGAAGTATAATTACAAGCATTCCATAAGTGTCAAAGGCTTTTATTGACAATTACATTAAGTTTATGCAAAGATTCAATATTTGCAGTGTTGACCCTTCTTTTTCAAGACCTCTGCAATCCGCCCTGGCATGCTGTCAATTAACTTCTAGGCCACATCCTGACTGATTGCAGCCCATTCTTGCATAATCAATGCTTGGAGTTTGTCAGAATTTGTGGGGTTTTGTTTGTCCACCCGCCTCTTGAGTTTCCTGGCCATGGACCCAAAATGTTGATGTTTTGTTCCCCGAGCCACTTAGTTATCACTTTTGCCTTATGGCAAGGTGCTCCATCATGCTGTAAAAGGCATTGGTCCTCAACAAACTGTTCTTGGATGGTTGGGAGAAGTTGCTCTCGGAGGATGTGTTGGTACCATTCTTTATTCATGGCTGTGTTCTTAGGCAAAATTGTGAGTGAGCCCACTCCCTTGGCTGAGAAGCAACCCCACACATGAATGGTCTCAGGATGCTTTAGTGTTGGCATGACACAGGACTGATGGTAGCGCTCACCTTGTCTTCTCCGGACAAGGTGTTTTCCGGATGCCCCAAACAATCGGAAAGGGGATTCAGAGAAAATGACTTTACCCCAGTCTTCAGCAGTCCAATCCCTGTACCTTTTGCAGAATATCAGTCTGTCCCTGATGTTTTTCCTGGAGAGAAGTGGCTTCTTTGCTGGCCTTCTTGACACCAGGCCATCCTCCAAAAGTCTTCGCCTCACTGTGCATGCAGATGCACTCACACCTGCCTGCTGCCATTCCTGAGCAAGCTCTGCACTGGTGGTGCCCCGATCCTGCAGCTGAATCAACTTTAGGAGACGGTCCTGGCGCTTGCTGGACTTTCTTGGGCGCCCTGACGCCTTCTTCACAACAATTGAACCTCTCTCCTTGAAGTTCTTGATGATCCGATAAATGGTTGATTTAGGTGCAATCTTACTAGCAGCAATCTCCTTGCCTGTGGAGCCCTTTTTGTGCAAAGCAATGACGACGGCACATGTTTCCTTGCAGGTAACCATGGTTAACAGAGGAAGAACAATGATTTCAAGCACCACACTCCTTTAAAAGCTTCCCGTCTGTTATTCTAACTCAATCAGCATGACAGAGTGATTTCCAACCTTGTCCTCGTCAACACTCACCTGTGTTAACGAGAGAATCACTGACATGATGGCAGCTGGTCCTTTTGTGGTAGGACTGAAATGCAGTGGAAATGTTTTTTTTAGGGATTAAGTTCATTTTCATGGCAAAGAGGGACTTTGCAATTCATTGCAATTCATCTGATCACTCTTCATGACATTCTGGAGTATATGCAAATTGACATCATCAAAACTGAGGCAGCAGACTTTGTAAAAATTAGTATTTGTGTCATTCTCAAACTTTTGACCACGACTGTATATGTTAGAATCACCTTTGGCAGCGATGTGTGGGGTTGCTTCTCAGCCAAGGGAGTGGGCTCACTCACAATTTTGCCTAAGAACACAGCCATGAATAAAGAATGGTACCAACACATCCTCCGAGAGCAACTTCTCCCAACCATCCAAGAATAGTTTGGTGACGACCAATGCCTTTTCCAGCATGATGGAGCACCTTGCCATAAGGCAAAAGTGATAACTAAGTGGCTCGGGGAACAAAACATCGACATTTTGGGTCCATGGCCAGGAAACTCCCCAGACCTTAATCCCATTGAGAACTTGTGGTTAATCCTCAAGAGGCGGGTGGACAAACAAAACCCCACAAATTCTGACAAACTCCAAGCATTGATTATGCAAGAATGGGCTGCCATCTGTCAGGATGTGGCCCAGAAGTTAATTGACAGCATGCCAGGGCGGATTGCTGAGGTCTTGAAAAAGAAGGGTCAACACTGCAAATATTGACTCTTTGCATAAACTTCATATAATTGTCAATAAAAGCCTTTGACACTTATGGAATACTGTCATCAAGGCAAAGGGTGGCTATTTGAAGAATCTCAAATATAAAATATATGTTGATTTGTTTAACACATTTTTGGTTACTACATGATTCCATATGTGTTATTTCATAGTTTTGATGTCTTCACTATTATTCTAAAATGTAGAAAATAGTAAAAATGAAGAAAAACCCTTACATTTTACATTTATGTCATTTAGCAGACGCTCTTATCCAGAGCGACTTACAGGAGCAATTAGGGTTAAGTGCCTTGCTTAAGGGCACAGACAGATTTTTCACCTAGTCAGCTTGGGGATTAGAACCAGCGACCTTTCGGTTACTGGCACAACGCTCTTACCCACTAAGCTACCTGCCGCCCCCTTGAATGAGTAGGTGTTCTAAAGTAAGTATTCACACCCGTGAGTCAGTACAGTCGTGGTCAAAAGTTTTGAGAATGACACAAGTATTAGTCTTCACAAAGTTTGCTGCTTTAGTGTTTTTAGATATTTTTGTCAGATGTTGCTATGGTATACTAAAGTATAATGGTATACTTATAGCCACCCTCAAATAGCCACCCTTTGCCTTGATGACAGCTTTGCACACTCTTGGCATTCTCTCACCCAGCTTCATGAGGTAGTCACCTTGAATGCATTTCAATTAACAGGTGTGCCTTCTTCAAAGTTATAAATTAACTACTAAAGGACACCAATAATAACAAGAGACTTGCTTGGGCCAAGAAACACGAGCAATGGACATTAGACCGAAAATAAATTTGAGATTTTTGGTTCCAACCGCCGAGTCTTTGTGAGACGCGGTGTGGGTGAATGGATGATCTCCACATGTGTATTTCCCATGGTAAAGCATGGAGGAGGAAGTGTTATGGTTTGGTGGTGCTTTGCTGGTGACACTGTCTGTGATTTATTTAGAATTCAAGGCACACTTAACCAGCATGGCTACCACAGCATTCTGCAGCGATACGCCATCCCATCTGGTTTGGGCTTAGTGGGACTATCATTTGTTTTTCAACAGGACAATGACCCAACACACCTCCAGGCTGTGTAAGGGCTATTTGACCAAGAAGGAGAGTGATGGAGTGCTGCATCAGATGACCTGGCCTCCACAATCCCCCGACCTCAACCAAATTGAGATGGTTTGGGATGAGTCGGACCACAGAGTGAAGGAAAAGCAGCCAACAAGTGCTCAGCATATGTGGGAACTCCTTCAAGACTGTTGGAAAAGCATGCCAGGTGAAGCTGATTGAGAGAATGCCAAGATGGTGCAAAGCTGTCATCAAGGCAAAGGGTGGCTATTTGAAGAATCTCAAATAGTGTATGTATATGATACATTTCTGAATTTCATTTTCAATAAATTTGCAAACATTTCTAAAAACATGTTTTCACTTTGTCATTATGGGGTATTGTGTGTAGATGGGTGATAAAAAAATAAATGAAATCAATTTTGAATTCAGGCTGGAACAACAAAATGTGGAATAAGTCAAGGTGTATGCATATAAAACATGTTATCACACAATGAACCAAGACTGTGCTGCATTCATTACAAAATAGCTGTGGTTTATTCCTTTGGGGAGAAAAAACGTCAATAACTAAGCATTACCAGACATGTCTACAGGAAAGAAACGGCAATGGCTCCTTCTCCCAAGAGAATATCCAAGTTAATTTGCAGTCAGGTAAAAACCGTAGTCAAATATTAGATTTTTGTTTTTTTTTGCTTTTATACATCGTTTTCACATTCTGGTTCTCTCTGACAAAACGTCTTCATTTGATTATTCTCTCCCCGGGCCGAGCCCAAAAAAAAGAACTGCTTTTCAATTTTATGGTTGAAAATGTTTGTTTACATCGTTCAAAAATACTTTTTGTGTCTGTACAAATTCCTATGAAAAACAACGAGGACAGTTGAGGAAAAACAACTAGAAAGTAAATCACAAAAAAATATATAGAAGCCCGATTGAAGCTTAATGTCATATTGTAACTGGTGCACAACATCTTCTCTCGGCTTTTCCAACAGAAATCCAGAGATTTCAAGACAGATCTACACACAAAATTACAACACATCATGACCCCCAAAAAATACTTTCCGTTGTGCATTGTTCTATTCCATCCCCTCTACTTTGTCTTTTCTATTAATAAAATAAGATGCAGATCAAGCAACGTTCCATATGGGAGAGGGTTTTCTCTTCTTTTTGTGTCTCTTGCAGAGAATTTTGCTTTACTCCTCAAGCTACCAACATATTTTACATATGTGGATTACCAACTGTTAGCGAAACAATGGGAGTGGTAGGGGCTAATGCATGCTTAAAATAGTATGCCCAAATCCTCAAAGTCGCATTAAATCAAATTGTATAGCAACCAAAATATCTTAACAAGTTGCACATGTAAAATATTAGAGAATATTATACAGATGTAGGATCTTAATTTGATCACCCTGTTGTTGCAGGAAACATTAACTTGTAGTGTACTCAATGTTTAAAAAGGATTCTAAAGTTTGTAATTTACACTTAAAAATGTCAGACTTGATTTGCTTTAAAACATGTATCAACCCCTACAAAAATGTCCATTATAATCCACATAATTCAAATTTCCTGTTGCTACAGGATTACTTTCCTGCTGTGGCAAACTGTCTCACATTAAGATCCTATATCTGTAGGAATTCTGTTATTTAAATAGCATTTCCATAGATTTTTTTGTTTTAGAGAATACACACCAATACAGCACTATATGTACATTCAGAGAATAGCTGGTTTCTGTATTACAGTTCTACGAAGTATTCATACCACTGACAGACTTTTATAAAGGTGTTTTGACTGCAACTATATCAATTGTAATTTGGATTTTGTACATGCGCATACCTAGTTATAACCAAGGCGAGTACATAAGGTGCTCCATCTCTGCAGGTGATCCGTCTTTCAGGACAAGATCACTGCAACAGGTCCCCCTCCACCCTCTGATGATATGCATTACTTAATATTATGTCTCCACTGAAACCTGAAATCACAACTTTTTTAGATTTTCCCTAGAATAACTACTTTTTGGATAATGCACACCAATACAGCTCTCTGTGTAGATTCAGAGTATCTGAGTTCTGTATTGCAGTTCTATCAAGTATGTATACCATTGGCAGATTTGTATTATGCACAAAAATAAGGAAATGTTGGTTTTGTACAGTCATAAGATACGTGGTCTAGAAAAGTACAATCTTAGGTGAGTACATGGGGTGCTACAGGACACTGCCAAAATGAAAGAAACACTTGAGCAAATGAGGGATACAAAGTATATTGAAAGCAGGTGCTTCTACACAGATGTGGTTCAGGAGTTAATTAAGCAATTAACAGCCCATCATGCTTAGGGTATAAAAAGCCCAGATGCCCATTATTTTGGCTAACATGGCTAGAAGAGGAGATTTCAGTGACTTTGAAAGAGGGGTTTCAAAGGAGCATAGGGGGTTTAAAGGGTGTGTGTGTTTTAGAGCTGGGACAATATACCTAAAATTACCGACACCGCCTTCCTCTTACTGAAGCATTTTGCGTACGTAGGTAATTTTCTACTTTTCTGTAGCTTGTTCTAAAACCATTATTTGGTCAACAGTAATAGCCTATGCATTATGTTGATTCCTGCTATGAAAGTATCTGCCTGTCCACTCACTCTCCCCACTGTGCGCACAGAGGGAGATGCATTCAGAGAAGCACAAGCATGACCAATGCTCAAACTGTAATTGTGGGAAAAATAGTTTAAAACCATCTACTGTCGTTCTAGTTACAGAGGAGTCACAGCTTTGTGAGTATATAATTTATTTCACACCTCTTAATATTGAGTTCATGGCACCACTTTACAACCAGAGGAGGCTGTAGTGTTGTTTTGATGCAGAGCACGCGATGTGCAGTAAACAGGCCAACATCAAATAGGCTAGGCCTAGCGCTGGAAAGTTTTTGTAGGATATTAGCTTACATTTAGTGATATATTAATAAATAAGCCTAAATGGCTATATAGCAACAACATATTTAGAGTTAGCAATATAGCTAAGTGTTTTGAGTTCCCACTTTCTCAGGTGGTGAATAATATAGTCTATAAGCCAATATGCACAAAGATGTCAGCAAATTCTCTGAAGAGCCCAAAATAAGTCTGATAATTCTGGATCATATTTTAACAGGTTGCAAATAAAAATTATAAATCATGCATTCCCTAGATATGTTAGATGAAAGATCTTACTTTTCGAATCATAGGCTACCATCTCAGTTGTCTTACTTGGCACTGTTCTGGCCCAACACCCTATTAAAGACATGTTATGTTGGAGTTTCCTTTATTTTGGCAGTTACCTGTATACAGTATCTCTGCAGATGATCTGTCTATCTGGTCAAAATCACAGATACAGGTCCCCCTCCACCCTCTGATGGTATAGATAAGTTGTTTTAAAAAATGACTCCAAAGCAGTATACTTTTTTAAGAGTCCACATTGATACAGAAACACTAAACAATTATTTAGATTTATTAAGAACAAGTGATTGACAAAGTCATGAAAAACTTGAAGAATTTAATAAACCATCTCTGGGCTACGATAAAAAATATGCCTCGGGTCAAAATGACCCATCGCTAGCTTGAAGGTTAAAGGGTTTTTTGTCCAACGGTTTCGCCCACTAAGCTTGTGTTATGTGTGCTTCTCTATTACAGTACTCTGTATCACTGCTGCTGCAGTGGCGATTGACAAAGGGTTGACCTGTAACATTAGTGCAACATTTTCCCACTACTTTAAAAACAGGGTTTCATTGATATTGTCCAGTCTTTGAACAGGCCCTTGGCTTCAGGGTCTTGGCCCTGGGCTCCTAGGTCATCATGGTAAACAGGCCCATTCCTTCATGCTGCCTTTACCTAACCAGCCTATCAAATAGGCCCTTTTTCGATTGACACCTGCGCCTATGGTTGTCAACCAATGAGAACAGAGAAAGGGACAGACGAAGCTAATCTACACATGTGCAGTGAAGGCCTTGCTTTGCGTCGCTCCACTTTGCTCTCGTCCTCTTGTATCCTCCATGTTCAAAAGAGTGTTTCTTGTGGGCTTGGTTGGAGTTGTCAATTTCTTTCCCCCCCAATCTCCTATGCAGTTGGTAGACTCCACATCCTGGGATGTGGCTGACCCCATGTCATCGAAGGACGCAGGTCTTGTGGTTATGGGTTCACAACAACAAACACAGACCTCATTAAGCCAGAGCTGAGGAGAAATAGGGTTTTTAGTGTAGCCTAGCGGCTCGTTGTAAACAAAACATCCCCTTCTTAGGCCGACTGTCGGCCCTCTCCTCCATTTTCTCTTCCATTTTCCCCCTCCATCTTAGAATACAAATACAGCAGGTTCAGATATGGGTCGGAGGGGTTGAGGGAGAGGCGTTAATTGTGGTGGGGAGGGATTTTCCCTGTGCGTGCGAGGGGGGTGGGTGGGGGGTATGTGTGTTAAGACTGTTTGAGGCGCTTCCGGGGCGGCCCCAGGAAGGGGCACTGGGCCGAGGCCAGCGAGCGGTAAGCTTCGGCCACCAGGTGAGGATGGGATGCCACCATGGACTTCCAGCCCGCCGTCTCCATCACCTCGGCAGCATGGCTAGAGACAGGAGGGGAGAGACAAAAAAAAAAAAAAAAACTAAAATGTGCACCCCACATGTGGGTCCCCTGGACCAAGATTAAGAAACACTAGTATAGGAGACTGCTACCCCCCCCCACGAACACACACAGTACAGTAGTTAACTCACTAGTTGATGAAGTCCACAGCCTGTGTTTTGAGCTGGTCGGCGCTGTGCAGGTCTGCCAGGATGAGGATCTCTGCAGCGTTCTCCACAGACAGACTGGTGCACAGCGCATCCTCACACATCACTTTCAGCCTCTCAAGAGCATACTGACACAGACACAGACAGAGAGAGAGAGAGAGAGAGAGAGAGAGAGAGAGAGAGAGAGAGAGAGAGAGAACATGAAATGAGGACAAACAGATTAACAAAATACTAATAAAAATTAATCTTCTATGAAAATAGTTATTCTAAGTGGCAGGCAATGTGCTCAGGTGGGGGCAAAGGGTTTTTACAGACAATCTTTCCATTAGAACCTTTCATGGGTATTGTAAAGGGCTCGACAACCCTCCAGGCCAGTCAATCATCCATGTCAGAGGCCCGCTTGGGCCTGTGACATTTTTTTTGTAATAATGCCATTTTCAATCTAGGCTAAATAATTGATGAAAAAAACTGACGAATTCCTGAAGCCGTTAAGTTTTTTTTGTAGATTATGTATCACACTCACGCCGCACACATAACCTAGTTTGAGCTGAATAATCTGTCAGGTAGCAAGAGCGTGCAGCTCTCAACTGGTTGTGGTTAGTGGTTAAGAGCGTTGTGCCAGTAACCGAAAGGTCGCTGGTTCTAATCCCCGAGCCGACTAGGTGAAAAATCTGTCGATGTGACCTTGAGCAAGGCACTTAACCCTAATTGCTCCTGTAAGTCGTTCTGGATAAGAGCGTCTGCTAAATGACTAAAATGTAAATGTAAATGTTGTCGCGTGGAGCAGCTCACAGAATTCGAAAAGTTTGGTCTGAAGTCTTGGGTGAGTCTTTACGATGCGCAATTCAGTCATCATTCTCTGTTTGAATTAACATTTCTTAACGCTTTCCCCCAAAATCTTCCCAATTAAATGTTGACTGCAAAGTAGGCCTACCTGGCATAATGATATCATGATGATTTTTATCAATCTTGGGGCATTGGTTTTGCAAACTCTGCCGTCACATGTAGCCTACGCTGTACATTGTACAGTACAAAAACACAGCTAGCCAAACAAAGGTATCTTGCTAGGTGCACAATTGAATTAAAGGACAACTACACCTCCCAAATGTTTATTTTATTTTATTGTTCCCAGACCTCAAAAATGGTCTCCTGATGTCGTGCACTTAGAACATCCAATTTGTATTTTTTCTATTAAAAAGTGGGAGAGTGAAAACTCGGAAACCTTGAAAAACTATACCAGGAAAACTGAATTTAGCAAAATATATGATTTTATAGTGCCCTACAACAATAGACTGCTGACTGTTCAAAATCGCTAACTAACAAATTTTTCCCCCTCCAAACAATCTATGTAAATGATATTGTCAAGTTAAAATGTAACTATTTGTGTATGGAGAGTAGGTCATTATAGGCTACTTACTCAGCCAGAAAACTAAAGATAAAATTGAGATTATTAATTAAAGATTTCAGAGGTTTAAAAAGGAACGATGGTGCCTTTACAAAGACAGTGTAGTGAAGAAGGCACCTCAGTAGGCTGAATAAATTTGTCTTGGTCCCTAAGACCCTCACAAACTTCTACAGATGCACCATTGAGAGCATCCTGTTGGGCTGTGTCACTGCCTTGTACGGCAATTTCACCGTCCGTAACCGCAGGGCTCTCCAGAGGGTGGTGCGGTCAGCCCAACACCCTGCAATTCTATCCATTTTGCTATGGGGGTAGTGTATACTGTATTCTTGACATAGCTCATTCTAATATTTCTACTACCGTACATTGCATTTTAATTAAATAGTTTATACACAGCGCATATTTATTTATATTCTGTATTCTTGCGCTTACTAATGTACTGTATCCACTGCTGTACATATCATTCCTAGTACATCTTGTGTAAATTAATCTGGTGTAGATAGGTATAGATTGCATTTGGATTACTGTTACAGTGCTACTTGGGTTGTTAATTGGATTCGTTCCAACATTTCTTGAGTTGTTGTTCTTTCTTTTTTTGTTTTATTTAATAGATTATTTGTGTACCTGTCTTGACATTTGACTGCATTGTTAGGCGCTAGTAACATAAGCATTTTGCTGCACCTGCTATAACATCTGCTAAACTGTGTACGCGACCAATAAACTTTGATTTGATGCTTCCTTGTCACTACGGGGTGAGGTTTTGCCTAGGTACAGATCTAGGATCAGCTGCACGTTGAGTTTTTCCCCTAGCACTACACAGCGGATTCAAATAATAAAAGCTTAATAATGAGTTGATTATTTGAATCAGCTGTGTAGTGCTAGGGCAAAAACAAAAATGTGCACCCCTTAGGGTCCCCAGGACCAAGACTGCGAAACACTGATCAATGGGCAAATTCACCCTACCTTGTCAGCGGCTGCTAGAAGGTCGTCAGCCATCTTGTCCAAGTTGGGGGCCTTGTCTGTGTAGATGAAACACATCATCTCCTTGAAGACCTCTGGCTCCACGTCGTTGATCTCCACTCGGTTCTAAAGAGGTGGAGAGGTAGAGAGAGAGGTGGAGAGACGGCGAGCGCGCGAGAAAGACGGTGAGGAAGAGAGAGAAAGGGGGAAGGAGAAAGCCAGAGAGAGATACATGTAAATTGCACGTGTTTTTAGTAGTTTATTATTGATCCATGTGAGAAGAAGCAGAAGAGGAATAATGCACAACATGTGCATGATACATGTTCGTGGAGAACTTTGAGAGCTGCCCTTTCAATTACAAAATAGGAAATACCACTAAAACATCAGAGAAAATAGATTTCCGTGTCTTCCCCCTCCTTGCTCTTCATTGACCAATGTGTCTGAAATTGCAAGGTGGACAAAACCTTGCTCCACGACTGAAAAATGACCTTTTTGAATTTCAGAATGGTTGAGGCATCTCTCACAATTGTATTTCTTATTGTTGCAAGCACACAAAGGAGAAGAAAAGCAATTCCTGGGCTCGCGCTGCTTTGACAGCAAAGGATGAAATGTTGACCTTGCGTATAGTGAGAGATTATTTTATTTTAGAAACCCTCTTGTTTGGTTTCGTCAAACGGCCTTGTGCAATAGAACGGGCTACAAAACACCTTTCACTATGAACTGACAGTAAGTCGCTGCAGATACTATAAGTGTGTCTGCATTCTATTTGTTACATTATGCCATTACACCAGCAGAGAGGGAATACAATAGTGAAACAACCTTTTTTTTACACAAACGTGTTAAGCCAAGAACAAAAAACAAACATGAATTTGAAGTCAATATTGTAAAAGTGGATTTGTTCTCAATGATTTACATGGCTAAATAAAGCTAAAAAGAAAAAAGAAAAAAAAGATGGCTACTCTTAACCCGCACTGATATATTTTGGGACATACAAACATGTTAAGAGGATCCAAGTGAAGGAAGATTGAGGAAAGGGGCCTCAGACTCACCTTTTTACTCTCCTCCATCTCATGCTCAAACATGGCACTGAACACAGGAGAGCGTGCTGAGGAAAATACAAATATTTCTTTAGATTAAAAGATTAGATTATGCCACTGGGCCTCAATAGAAATTGGAGGTGTCTGCATTTTATGAATGTGTGTGTGTTCTGTTTGTACCTGCTAATATGGCTTTGTGGGCCTGGAACTCCTGCCCGGCCACACACAGGGAGCAGTCGGTGAAGCGCGAGTTCTCCCACAGCCCACCCAGCTCATCAGCCAGTCTGCAGTCAGGCACCTTCACCATGTTCATGGTGTTCTGACCCGAGATGTTCACCGAGTCCTGCACCACACTCACCTTGAGAAAACAGAGGCTGCGTTTAGACAGGCAGCCCAATTCTAATATTTTTTCCACTAATTGGTGTTTTCACATCAGTTCTTTTGACCAATTAGTGAACAAAAGATCAGAATTGGCCTGGCTGCCTGTCTAAACGCAGCCAGAGAGTTAGCCCACCAAACCAACCTGGTCACAATTATCAACAATGTGAAGACACTAAAGCTGCTCTGTCTAAATACATACTGCCTTAAACATAAATCAAAGTCCACAGACACTGAGAAGCGATAGTCCGGCGTCCCATTGTGACATAGCTACGCGGCTCTGAGACCACCATCCGTGGGGGACGCATAGCCCGAACATGCACCTCCCCACAATTCCCAACCAACGCAGCTCCGGTACGAGTCCTGTTGACAGTTGGAAAAATAGCTTGAGCTGCGTTGAGAAATCGAAAAGTATGAAAGCCAACAGTCCAATATTCTAGAACACTGCTGTGCGTACACATTTTGGACTATGATAGACGCTTTACCCAATGATCAAACGAATCACATCAAAAAGAGACGTTTATATTAACTAATGTGCTCCAATGAAACAAAGACAGCCATATCAACCGCCCAAAAACACCTAAATCACTTAAAACAATGACAACTGTAGCAGCCCACCAAACCTCAGAGAGACATGAATAGCTGAGATACAGGGGGAATCTAAACCAGGCCACCTGAAATTAACACAAAGGACAGTCTGTACACTCCTGAATTTTCCCATCTTCTTGTTTAAAGGAACATTTCACTACAAAATTAAAGTTCGTCAGATGTTTTCAGACCTGAAAAATAGCCTAATGTCTAAAGATGATTAATTATTTGACAGGAAAATGTCCTCTTTTAAGCCTTTCTCATTTAGTGGAACAGGGTCTTACCTCACAGAACAAGGTGAGCTTGTCATCAGGCAGAAGACCGTTGGCCTCGTCCAACAGGAAGTCTCGGCGGATGAACTTCTTAAAGCCCCAGTCCTTCCCCTGGACAAACCGATACGCTCTCTGGCTTTCTGCAGAGCCAAGGAGAGGAAACGTTTGTGAGAAACACTTCTATTTATAAAAAGACTCATGTGTTGAACTAGAGTAAGGGTTTTCAACCGGCAGGCGGCCCACGAGCCAAATCTGGCCGGTGAGCTGATTTGATTTGGCCCAGTAAAGGTTGTCTTAGTAATACTTTAAAACCATTTGCAAATCTACTTTTTATTTCATGATGTACACATTTGCAGCTAAAAGCTGAATTGCAATGTCGACAAGAGAGAGAGCGAGATCAACGACAAAAATGTTCAGGCACACTATTCTATAGGGGTTTGCCGATCTGGCCATATTCATATTCGTAATCGTATCCGAAATTGGCAGTTGATAGATTGGATGATACTTGTAATAGGAAAAACGTAATGCCTAAAATGCTTTAAAATGGTTATTGGCAATAGCCTAGACCTACCTAATAGTCTCCTTGCACGTTTATAGACCACAAAAAGCTCCAGGAGCAGCGGAGGTGTGTGTGTGTTCTCAGAACTTGCAGCAGGCATTTTTGCTGTCACTCGCACATCATGAGTTTCATCTTTTTGATCTACCTTCGCTCCGCTTTTTAGATATTTTACACATTGTTAGCTTACTGGCAAACGTCCTTGCCCACTGATTTTTATCATATAAACAGCTGGCAGCAACAATCTAAATGATCGGAGCAAAACATGCGAGGAGAACTGACTTTAGAAATCGTCATGCAATGAGGAGCTGAAGAGCGTTACAGCTGCGCTCCATCCAATCGTAGCAGCAGCATCAACATACAGCCCACCCATTTCTTACAGACATAACTATACAATTGAGTCATTAAGAGCATGCAGCATCTCTGACTTGAGACAGATGCATGCTGGCAGCTGAAAATTATTTATTTCCAATCACGAAAATACTTGTATCACGAAAATACTTGTATCACAATGGTACGCGGAAAATTTCCCATATACAGTGGGGAGAACAAGTATTTGATACACTGCCGATTTTGCAGGTTTTGCTACTTACAAAGCATGTAGAGGTTTGTAATTTTTATCATATGTACACTTCAACTGTGAGAGACGGAATCTAAAACAAAAATCCAGAAAATCACATTGTATGATTTTTAAGTAATTAATTAGCATTTTATTGCATGACATAAGTATTTGATCACCTACCAACCAGTAAGAATTCCGGCTCTCACAGACCTGTTAGTTTTTCTTTAAGAAGCCCTCCTGTTCTCCACTCATTACCTGTATTAACTGCACCTGTTTTAACTCGTTACCTGTATAAAAGACACCTGTCCACACACTCAATCAAACAGACTCCAACCTCTCCACAATGGCCAAGACCAGAGAGCTGTGTAAGGACATCAGGGATAAAATTGTAGACCTGCACAAGGCTGGGATGGGCTACAGGACAATAGGCAAGCAGCTTGGTGAGAAGGCAACAACTGTTGGCGCAATTATTAGAAAATGGAAGAAGTTCAAGATGATGGTCAATCACCCTCGGTCTGGGGCTCCATGCAAGATCTCACCTCGTGGGGCATCAATGATCATGAGGAAGGTGAGGGATCAGCCCAGAACTACACGGCAGGACCTGGTCAATGACCTGAAAAGAGCTGGGACCACAGTCTCAAAGAAAACCATTAGTAACACACTACGCCGTCATGGATTAAAATCCTGCAGCGCACGTAAGGTCCCCCTGCTCAAGCCAGCGCATGTCCAGGCCCGTCTGAAGTTTGCCAATGACCATCTGGATGATCCAGAGGAGGAATGGGAGAAGGTCATGTGGTCTGATGAGACAAAAATAGAGCTTTTTGGTCTAAACTCCACTCATGGTGTTTGGAGGAAGAAGAAGGATGAGTCCAACCCCAAGAACACCATCCCAACCGTGAAGCATGGAGGTGGAAACATCATTCTTTGGGGATGCTTTTCTGCAAAGGGGACAGGACGACTGCACCGTATTGAGGGGAGGATGGATGGGGCCATGTATCGCGAGATCTTGGCCAACAACCTCCTTCCCTCAGTAAGAGCATTGAAGATGGGTCGTGGCTGGGTCTTCCAGCATGACAACGACCCGAAACACACAGCCAGGGCAACTAAGGAGTGGCTCCGTAAGAAGCATCTCAAGGTCCTGGAGTGGCCTAGCCAGTCTCCAGACCTGAACCCAATAGAACATCTTTGGAGGGAGCTGAAAGTCCGTTTTGCCCAGCGACAGCCCCGAAACCTGAAGGATCTGGAGAAGGTCTGTATGGAGGAGTGGGCCAAAATCCCTGCTGCAGTTTGTGCAAACCTGGTCAAGACCTACAGGAAACGTATGATCTCTGTAATTGCAAACAAAGGTTTCTGTACCAAATATTAAGTTCTGCTTTTCTGATGTATCAAATACTTATGTCATGCAATAAAATGCAAATTAATTACTTAAAAATCATACAATGTGA
The DNA here is from genome assembly GCF_020615455.1 of Coregonus clupeaformis. Lineage (NCBI taxonomy): Eukaryota > Metazoa > Chordata > Actinopteri > Salmoniformes > Salmonidae > Coregonus > Coregonus clupeaformis. The sequence goes on along the minus strand of NC_059192.1, from coordinate 32,157,320 downwards.
TTTTCTGGATTTTTGTTTCCGTCTCTCACAGTTGAAGTGTACCTATGATCAAAATTACAGACCTCTACATGCTTTGTAAGTAGGAAAACCTGCAAAATCGGCAGTGTATCAAATACTTGTTCTCCCCACTGTATGTTACGATATTCGTTTTATCCGAGTACTCGGCACACCCATCCTATTCTCAGAGCTCTCTATCAGAGAGGCTACTGCAAACCCCACTCACCCATGGCTTTGGTCTCCTCTCCCTTTGCGTTGAGGATGGAGAACTTGAACTTGGCACGCACCTCAGCCTTGGGACAGCTAACCAGGAGCAAGTAGAGGGACAGGTAGTCTTTGCTCTCCTCATCCAGCCCTTTAGGGTTCACCCGCAGACACCTGTTAGCATTATGAGCGAGTGAACAGTCAATACTCAACAGTTAAACACAGTTAGCATTCTCATCAAAGCGGTTAGCTACCATTGTCACAAGAGTTGGGCTGCTTGCACTGGTGCCGTTGCTAACTCTCCAACCAACAACATCTGGAGATAATGCCTTAGTCATTGTGTAGAATTCTGATCTTCATTCATAACAAATACAAAATATTGTCCACCACGCACCATTTGAGCTTGTCATTGGCTCCTGAGGAGAAGGTGGAGCTCTTAATGACCTCGCCCATCTCCTCGCGACAGAAGCTGAAGTTGTTGATGGTCCACATGTAGGAGAATTTTACCACTTTGATCTGTGGGGGGGGATGCAACCAGAGATGGGAAGCAATATATTGGAAATATTTAAGTATGCCCAACATGTTGATACATTTCTTTGGGTACATAAGGACCCGCATTTTTTAGAGAGTGAAGAGATGCATGCTTTGACCTCCTGAGAAATGAAATAATTATTCTAATCCCCAACCCCACACCTCCACCTGTCTCTTACCTGAGTGTAGCACCAGCTCTCCGCCACAGGCCCGCTGGACATTTCCGCAGGGGGTGGGGGACTCGGGACTCTTGACATCGCCAGGGTGGCAGCAGGTTGTGGCGGAGTGTGGGAGAATCTGTTCTTTCAGAGGTCCAAAATCACTCCCGAGTCCAAGATGTGTCGACAAACCTCAGGCGGTAACAATTTGTGCCCTGAAAAGACAAGCGACAGGTCTGAGCAGGACTTTCAAACTAACATAATAATAATAATAATAATAATAAGCCATTTAGCAGACGCTTTTATCCAAAGCGACTTACAGTCATGTGTGCATACATTCTCACGTATGGGTGGTCCCGGGGATCGAACCCACTACCCTGGCGTTACAAGCGCCATGCTCTACCAATTGAGCTACAGAGGACCATGTTCCAACTCCTGACACAGCCTTATGTAAATCGAAAAATATACATTTCATGTTTGTTTTTTAATTCCTGAAATTTACAGAAGACCACTTTTGCATAAAAAAACAAAGATGAAATGGATATTTTTCGATTTACATAAGGCTGTCAGGAGTTTGAAAGTCTTGCTCAGACCTGTCACTTGTCTGCAAGCCCAGGCTAGCGTGCCCATGTAAGTCAGCAGTCTGAAAAATAGGCAATGGTTTGGCCTCACATGTAGCCTAACCACCATGCAATATCCTCCATAAAATGACCAAGAAGGATAGATGCTGCACATATCTCATTAGTCTAGACAAGGGTTTCCCAAACTCGGTCCTTGGGACCCCAAGGGGTGCACGCTTTAGCCCAAGCAATAAGATTATTTTAATAATCAACTAATCATCAAGCTTTAATAATTTGAATTAGCTGTGTAATGTTAAGGCAAAAAACTAAACGTACACCCCTTGGGGTCCCGAGAACCGAGTTTGGAAAACGCTGGTCTAGACTCGTGTAAACTCAATATAAATTTCAATTCATTCTCACTAACTCTGTATGAGGCAGTGCTGTACGCCTACAGATTGCCAGTGAGGAAATTGGGACAGGCTGGATGAATTGTCCATTACCCTTTGTGGACAAATCAAATCAAATTTTATTGGCCACATGCGCCGAATACAACAGGTGCAGACATTACAGTGAAATGCTTACTTACAGCCCTAAAAAAGTAAAATAAAACAACAAAAAAGTGTTGAGAAAAAAAGTGGGGAGGCTATATATACAGGGGGGTACCGGTGCAGAGTCAATGTGCGGGGGCACCGGCTAGTTGAAGTAATATGTACATGTGGGTAGAGTTAAAGTGACTATGCATAAATAATTAGAGTAGCAGCAGCGTAAAAAGATGGGGTGGGGGGGCAGTGCAAATAGTCCGGGTAGCCATGATTAGCTGTTCAGGAGTCTTATGGCTTGGGGGTAGAAGCTGTTGAGAAGTCTTTTGGACCTAGACTTGGCACTCCGGTACCGCTTGCCGTGCGGTAGCAGAGAGAACAGTCTATGACTAGGGTGGCTGGAGTCTTTGACAATTTTGAGGGCTTTCCTCTGACACCGCCTGGTATAGAGGTCCTGGATGGCAGGAAGCTTGGCCCCAGTGATGTACTGGGCCGTACGCACTACCCTCTGTAGTGCCTTGCGGTCGGAGGCCAAGCAGTTGCCATACCAGGCGGTGATGCAACCAGTCAGGATGCTCTCGATGGTGCAGCTGTAGAATGTTTTGAGGATCTGAGGACCCATGCCGAATCTTTTCAGTCTTCTGAGGGGGAATAGGCTTTGTCGTGCCCTCTTCACGACTGTCTTGGTGTGTTTGGACCATGATAGTTCGTTGGTGATGTGGACACCAAGGAACTTGAAGCTCTCAACCTGTTCCACTACAGCCCCGTCGATGAGAATGGGGGCGTGCGCAGTCCTCTTTTTTTTCCTGTAGTCCACAATCATCTCCTTTGTCTTGGTCACGTTGAGGGAGAGGTTGTTATCCTGGCACCACACGGCCAGGTCTCTGACCTCCTCCCTATAGGCTGTCTCATCATTGTCGGTGATCAGGCCTACCACTGTTGTGTCGTCGGCAAACTTAATGATGGTGTTGGAGTCGTGCCTGGCCATGCAGTCATGGGTGAACAGGGAGTACAGGAGGGGACTGAGCACGCACCCCTGAGGGGCCCCCGTGTTGAGGATCAGTGTGGCAGATGTGTTGTTACCTACCCTTACCACCTGGGGGCGGCCCGTCAGGAAGTCCAGGATCCAGTTGCAGAGGGAGGTGTTTAGTCCCAGGATCCTTAGCTTAGTGATGAGCTTTGAGGGCACTATGGTGTTGAATGCTGAGCTGTAGTCAATGAATAGCATTCTCACGTAGGTGTTCCTCTTGTCCAGGTGGGAAAGGGCAGTGTGGAGTGCAATAGAGATTGCATCATCTGTGGATCTGTTGGAGCGGTATGCAAATTGGAGTGGGTCTAGGGTTTCTGGGATAATGGTGTTGATGTGAGCCATGACCAGCCTTTCAAAGCACTTCATGGCTACAGACGTCGACAGCGGACGATTGATGGCCATTGCCGGGCCACTCCAGGATCAATAGCCGCCACAATGGCAATTAGGTCTCAAAATGAACTGTAAATAAACAAGGGTGAGAGCTACTCGTGTGGAATTCGCTGCCAACAGACTGTAGACCTCCCAAGCGCTAGCGAGCCACACACCGAGTCGTGAGCACATGCACACACGAACAGTTTGTTGGCCTACTGCTCACTGAATGAGAAATGATGCACAATTAGCCTAGCTAACAAAATTACTCTGTTTTCTTAGCAGAGTGACAGTATACACTACATGACCAAAAGTATGTGGACACCAGCTCGTCAAACATCTCATTCCAAAATCATGGCCATTATTATGGAGTTGGTCCCCCCTTTGCTGCTATAACAGTCTTCACTCATCTGGGTAGGCTTTCCACTAGATGTTGGAACATTGCTGTGGGGACTTGCTTCCATTCAGCCACAGGGGCATTAGTGAGGTCGGGCACTGATGTTGGGCGATTAGGCCTGGCTCGCAGTCAGCGTTCCAATTCATCCCAACGGTGTGCAATGGGGTTGAGGTCAGGGCTCTGTGCAGGCCAGTCAAGTTCTTCCAAACCACTTTTGTATGGACCTAGCTTTGTGCACGTCGGCATTGTCATGCTGAAACAGGAAAGGACCTTCCCCAAACTGTGGCCACAGAATCATCTACAATGTAATTGTATGCTGTAGCATTAAGATGTCCCTTCACTGGAACTTAGGGGCCTAGCCAGAAGCTTGAAAAACAGCCCCAGACCATTTTCCTCCTCCACCAAACTTTACAGTTGGCACTATGCATTGGGGCAGGTATCGTTCTCCTTGCATCCGCCAAACCCAGATTTGTCTGTTGGACTGCCAGATGGTGAAGCGTGATTTATCACTCCAGAGAACTCGTTTCCACTGCTCCAGAGTCCAATGGCAGCGAGCTTTACGCCACTCCAGCCGACGCTTGGCATTGCGCATGGTGATCTTAGACTTGTGTGCGGCTGCTCGGCCATGGAAACCCATTTCATGAAGCTCCCGAGGAATAGCTCTTGTCCACATACTTTTGTTCAACAGTTGTTCAAAATTAGAGGCTCAATACAAAGAGATTGAACCGGATCTTGAAAACTCAGTCGGTATTTTTTAAATCTTCCGTTTTGGACTTGTGTCAATGTATGGCTCATGCATGTATAATTAACCATCTGTTATCTTCTCCTGGCTGAGAAATGTAGTAACCAAAAAAGTGTTTGACTTGAGATTCTTCAAAGTAGCCACCCTTTGCCTTGATGACAGCTTTGCACACGCTTGGCATTCTCTCAACCAGCTTCATGAGAAATTATTTTCCAACAGTCTAGAAGGAGTTCCCACATATGCTGAGCACTTGTTGGCTGCTTTTCCTTCACTCTGCGGTCCAACTAATCCCAAACCATCTCAAATCGGGTGAGTGTGGAGGCCAGGTCATCTGATGCAGCGCGCCATCACTTCCCTTCTTGGTAAAATAGCCCTTACACAGCCTGGAGGTGTGTTTTGGGTCATTGTCCTGTTGAAAAACAAATTATAGTCCCACTAAGCGCAAACCAGATGGGATGGTGTATCGCTGCAGAATGCTGTGGTAGCCGTGCTGGTTAAGTGTGCCTTGAATTCTAAATAATTCACAGACAGTGTCACCAGCAAAGCACCCCCACACCATCACACCTCCATGCTTCACAGTGGGAACCACTTCCGGAGATCATCCGTTCACCTACTCTGCAACTCACAAAGACACAGTGGTTGGAACCAAAAATCTCACATTTTGTACTCATCAGACCAAAAGGACAGATTTCCACCGGTCTAATGTCCATTGCTCGTGTTTCTTGGCCCAAGCAAGTCTCTTCTTCATATTGGTGTCCTTTAGTAGTGGTTTCTTTGCAGTCTCCTCTGAAGAGTTGATGTTGAGATGTGTCACTTGAACTCTGTGAAGCATTTATTTGGGCTGCAATTTCTGAGGCTGGTAACTCTAATGAATGTATCCTCTGCAGCAGAGGTAACTCTGGGTTTTCCTTTCCTGTGGCGGTCCTCATGAGAGCCAGTTTCATCATAGCGCTTGATGTTTTTTGTGACTGCACTGGAAGAAACTTTCAATGTTCTTGAAATGTTCCATATTGACGGACCTTCATGTGTTAAAGCAATGATGAACTGTCATTTCTCTTTGCTTATTTTAGCTGTTCTTGCCATAATATGGACTTGGTCTTTTACCAAATAGGGCTATCTTCTGTATACCACCCCTACCTTGTCACAACACAATTGAAATGAAATCCAGATGACTACCTCATGAAGCTGGTTGAGAGAATGCCAAGAGTGTGCAAAGCTGTCATCAAGGCAAAGGGTGGCTATTTGAAGAATCTCAAATCTAAAATATATTTGGATTAGTTTAACACTTTTTTGGTTACTACATGATTCCATATGTGTTATTTCATAGTTTTGATGTCTTCACTATTTTTCTACAATGTAGAAAACAGTAAAAATAAAGAAAATCTTTGACTGGTTCTGTATATGGGGGATACAACGATCCCAGCTCTGCAGATTTTGCTGTAAAGAGACAGAATCATTAGATCACTTGTTTTGGTACTGTCCATATGTAGCTTGTTTTTGGTCGCAGGTTCAGGAACGGCTGAAGAATTGCAACATTTACCTGGAGCTAACTCTACAAATAGCACTGCTGGGTGATTTGAAAAGTCATAGTCAATCGATCAATAATATAATAATACTCTTAGCAAAAAATATTTTTAATTTACAAATCAGTAAAATCTATGAGAATAGAAAGGTTCAGAACTTTTGTGAAATATCACAGCACAGTTGAAAACTATATGGCAAATAGAAATCAAAACTGGATGGTGTTCAGAGATAGATGGTTGTGGTTAAGTGGAGCTGAAGGATGGGACTAAAAACAAACAAAAGGTAACTATTGTAAAATATACTGTGTCTGTAAAACGTATATAGTATGTATAAACTGGAAGTAGCAACCTAAGTGTTGTTTTTCATTAGTTTACTCCAATTAGGAGAGGGATGGTAAGGTTAGGGGAAAATAATAAAGGAAAATATTAAAATATGTTTATATACCAAAAAAATGGGGGATTGGAAATGATGCAGACAATTACATTGATGGAAGCCACAATCTATCTGCAATATTATATTTTGTTTTCAAAAGAACAGAATTAGACTTGGCAAAACGCAGAGAATTGCAAGAAATTTGCTTTAAAATTGCAAAACGTTCTCAGCTCCATTGCAGAATATGTAAAACCGCAGGAAATTTGATTTAAAACTGCAACATTTTCGCTCAGCGGCATGGAGAAATGTGTAGAATTGCAGGAAATTGGCTTAAACAGTCCTCTACACCACCAAGATGGGGGGCCTCTGCACCCGGGCCAACTGCACCCCCGCCACGCCCATCACCTAAGCCCCTTTTGGATCCAGAAAAAACGTGTTGAACAAAAGAAAAGAACGAAAAATGCAATTATGTAATTCTGAGCCATCATTCAACAGAGCAGTACAGGCTTGTGTTGCGCTTAATTAACCTGTAGTCTATTTGACCGAAGCACCACCACCACTCGTTATATTGTACAGCGAAGGCTGCAGCAGAAGCAAACTCCTTTGTTGGCCACTTTAGCCCATGCGCATTGGCTGGTGAACGGCTGGCTCACGGAGAAAATTGTAAAGGCTCTATTTTTTTTTTTTATAAGTACGCCATGTTAATATTATTTCACACCTTGATAGCTCTTCTTGGTCTATAAAAAATAAATCTGAGCTGAATGCAAAGTCACAGGAAGCATGAGCTGCATTCATTCATATGGGCAGAATATTGTATAAAATATTCGGATGGTTCAAGGCCAACATTAGGTTGTTTCAATTTTTTTCTAAACTTTGTAACATGACTAGCTATAGAAATGGAAACATTGTGATTTTAGTGTGCACAGAACGGCTAGCTGGGGAACTCATTTAAACACGCCTATAGGCCTACAATATCTAGGCCTATATCTAGTTTCTACAGTGTTGACAGAATAAATACAGGAAAGTGTCCAGACTGTGTGCTGATTAGACTTGGGCGGTATCCAGATAGTCATACCGACCTTGTGCCATACCGGGATATTCGGTAATACCGGCACTGAACACAAGGGGCACCAATTTCAAACCTCAGTTAGTAATCCAAAGGTTAGCAATGCTAACAAGTACATGTACATTCCCATAGAGAATGCTAACTAAATGCTAATGAGCGCACCAAACATTTTATAGTCTCTGACCTAAACTATTTGCAGGACCGACATCCCAGCTCCTAAAGTTAAACAACTAACTAAAAAAATGCTACTCACAGTTTGCTGCACCCACAAAACAAATATTAGACAGCAAGGCTCTTGATTCAGGAGGTGATTCTTTGCTGTTACCAAGCAAAGCTTTATTTTGGAAGGAACAAACCACTTAGCTAACTAGCTACTAAATTAGCAAACCAAATTCACAACTGCAGAGCATTTTAGTACATTTTACACAGTTAACTTAATAGTTATAAGATATCTAGCTGGCAAACATTTAATTGTGAATTTCATACTGTTACTAGATCACCTGGCGCGTGCTGCACAACAGTGAGTGATTCACAAGGCTCCGGTCTCTCGTCGTTGTGTACTTGTAAACAAACACCACGTGACTGGGGACTAGCGGTAAGCTTCATAATGAAAAATTGTGACATGTGAAATGAAGGCGGCGATCTTCTTTATCGCCTAATGTATTGCACAAGTTGACTGCAGGTATTTCCTTAAAAGGGATACTTCGGGATTTTGGCAATGAGGCTCTTTATCTACTTCCCCAGAGTCAGATGAACTCGTGGATACCATTTTTATGTCTGTGTCCAGTATGAAGGAAGTTGGGAGGTAGTTTCACAAGCACATCGATGGTGCGGTTAACGGCTACTGGATGTTTTCACGTTTCTGTGCGTCAGATTGGACACCTAGTCCACTGTGCACAATTGTGTAGGCTATTGCGCAACACCCAACAGTATTTTCCTTTCCATTATTCAGGACATTTATAATGACAAATGAGTCGCCTTGTGGGCTTATAAACAAAATTCTTTGGTAATCAGGTTATGAAATGTCATGACAAAGAAATATTAAATTATAGTCCTAGATCTATTGTTGTTAGACCCAATGTGTCTCTCGTCACTGATGTCAATGAATGAATGGTGGGTGATCGAATTGTTCATGTGACTTGATTTAATTATGTGAATAGCCTAATGATAAGGATGATGGTGAGAGCCCATTAAAAAATTGATTGTAGTCCCCTTAATCATACGATATTGTTATATTGTGTCTCTAAAATCACAATGTTTCAATTTTATTTTTTTATTGAAACATCCAAATGTCTGCCTTTTACCAGTTCATTCCCCCCCATCCCCCGCATGAACTGTTTTATTTTCATAACTGATCAAAATTCCCTATGCTATAGCCTATATAAAATATTCTGCCTATATGAACACATTTATTTTAGGCCATATAAAGAACAGCTCTGCATGATTTAATAAAAGACAAACAAAAACAGGCAATAGCCTAAAGCTCACTTCACAGTTACCCCGCCAAATAAGCCTACAAGGAAACCGATGTACCTAGACGATGTTGAGTGCGCGGGGGGAGTCTTTATGCAGCGTAGTACCTTCCACAAAGTTTTGCTCGACAAAAATACACATAAGCCTATTTGACAGATCCCATAAAACCATGCAAAATTAGAGGTTAGAGCAGTACTGCCGGAACATGGTTTCCGTTAGGAAAATGTGGTGCCTGCAGTATTTTAATTTACCGGACATTGAAGACATTTACTGGAGCCATATGCATTGGGTACGTAACCTGATTAGTGCGTAACCACAGTGCTCAGAATGACAGAAATCACATTTCGATTATTGTAATTCATCTTAATAGAACATGCAACTTGAGGATGCAAAGTCGTGCGTCCTTCTTACCAAATTCCGATGCGCAAGTTGAAGATCGAATAATTGTCCACATTCACTTTTCCTCAGCCAACAAGACAAATAAACAACGGCAAAATCACTAGCCTATGTAAATCTACTATCTCCCATAGTAGAAAAAGTGTACTTATTTTATTGGTCAGCTTGTCGTTCTGTGCGAATAATAAATAGCCTACTCCAAACAGACTCTGGGACAATTGTGGAACGATGGATCCCATATTCATACAACCAGTAGTCCTTATAAAAAATAAAAATTTAGCAGTGAGGCTCATACAACAGATCAGAACGTTTAGCATAAAATTATTAACTATTATTTCTTCACATTATAAGCGCAGCAATGCGCAAAAGGCAGTAAACTGCACGCAAATGTTAGTTCCATAATGCAATTAGCCGGAAAACACCTATGTCAAAAGCACACCGCACATGCGAGCGGTTTCATGAGACATGTTTTATAGGCAAAATATCTAAATCTGATCCGTCAAAAGTCAAATTTGGGGCCAAAATATAATAGTTGGGCTGCCTGTGTAAATGTGGCCAGAGATACCTTGTATAGGCTAATCCACAAACAGGTAATAGAATGTAGGCTAGTTCTGGTCACCTAATAGGGTCATATTGCCTCATATTGAAGCAATTCCTCCAGTAAAACATTTTCAGGAAGAGAAGAGGTCCTTTCCATCAAGCCCAAAATAAATATTTTAGTTAAAAACATAGAAATGCTTCAAAAGAGCAAAAGTCAATTTATTTTGAGCAATTGCAATTAAAATCAGGGACAAAATGCCATTTCAAAACCCAATTACCTTTACAGATTAAGGAGTAGAAGTGGTCCTCTGTAGCTCAATTGGTAGAGCATGGCGCTTGTAACGCCAGGGTAGTGGGTTCGATCCCCGGGACCACACATACGTAAAAATGTATGCACACATGACTGTAAATCGCTTTGGATAAAAGCGTCTGCTAAATGGAATATTATTATATTATTATATTATACAGGCATTTTAGGTAGCAATGTCCAGAAAATAAACCGCTAACTTGTCAAAGTGTCATCGAACACAGGGTCTATGTCAGTGTTTTCGCTGCATTCATTCACCTGTGGCGATACGCCACGGCAAAATCATTGCCGCCACCAGTGGCGACCCGTCATTCAGTGCAGGTGGGTCAGAGCCCCACCAGTTAATTTGCCTGTTTTGCATGTTATTTGGGCATTAATACGTGTCACATATATGTTTGCAAACAATGTAAAAAAAAGTATAATAACAACATTGAGTTAATAAAGCCACATTCAAATATTGTCTATTGTTTTGCTTTCCTGAGTAAGGCAGCTACAAAATGCAGGTGTTTCAGCCTAGCTCAGTGCTTTCTGTGGTGGTGGGGCAGCCAGCAAAAAATACATAGCGTATGGGTTGGTCATATTCTCTAGTTGCGCCGTGATTGGCTTAGTGCTCTGTCACTCATGGGGACACTACGTCACAGCAAAATCTACGGGGAGAGCTCAAAAATTCAAGCCCCTTGGGTGCTGCCATAGAGTTACATTAGAAGTGCCCATCCAAGAAGGCTCAAGGTCATTGGCCACAGATAAAATGTCAAATCACGTTATATCTACCGTAGCTTTGATTGGACTGATCATGTAAACATCATACTTTCAAAATCTTTGCTAGCAAGCAGTCATCATCATGAATCATGTGGAAAATCTACTGGCAAATCCTTTTCAATCCTTGTCATATGAAGAGAAATTATAGATCAAACGTATCGGTGCTCATCGGCCATTGGACATAAACATTAAACAACAAGTTGGAAATCGGTTTGGAAGTCTGGCAAAGCAATCACTAGCCTGCTATTCAGTGGAGTTGGTGTGTGGTCCAAGTCTGGGTTTAAGAGTCTCTTTTCCAAGCTTAAAAGGATATGCACTCTAAAATGGCGCAGGAGGAGATGGCTGCCGTTTTACGGCCCTCTAACCAATTGTACTATTATGTGTGTTATTTCGCGTTATTTGTAATTTATTCTGTACATCATTTTCTGTCACCATCTCTTATGACCAAAAAGAGCTTCTGGAGATCAGGACAGCGATTACTCAACTCGTATTGGACGAATACTTTTTCTTCAACGAGTCGGACACAAAGGATATTCTACAGACACCCGACAAGGCCCAAATCCCCGTCATCCGCATGAGAAAGAGACGGAGATATCGTGGACGTAGGTCGGGGTGCCTTGTAAAGATCCGATGGCGAGCGAGTTAACTGGCTCTCTCATCAATCCTATTAGCCAACATTCAATCATTTGAAAATAAATTGGACGACCTAAGATCAAGGTTATCCTACCAACGGGACATTAAAAACTGTAATATCTTATGTTTCAACAAGTCGTGGCTGAACGACGACATGGATAAAATACAGCTGGCGGGATATACGCTACATCGGCAGGACAGAACAGCTGACTCCGGTAAGACAAGTAGTGGCGGTCTGTGTATATTTCTAAACAATAGCTGGTGCATAAAATTTAATACTAAGGAAGTCTCGAGGTTTTGCTCGCCTGAGTTAGAGAATCTCATGAAAAGCTGTAGACCACACTATTTACCAATTTTTTTTGTAGCTGTCTATTTACCACCACAAACCGATGCTGGCACAAAGATTGCACTCAATGAGCTGTATAAGGCCATAAGCAAACAGGAAAACACTCATCCAGAGGCAGCGCTCCTAGTGGCCGGGGACTTTAATGCAGGGAAACTTCAATCCGTTCTACCTAATTTCTACCAGCATGTTGAATGTACAAATACACTGGCTCCGACGCTCATCGGATGTGGCAGGGCTTGAAAACTATTAGACTACAAACGGGAAGCACAGCTGCGAGCTGCCCAGTGACACAAGCCTACCAGACGAGCTAAATCCCTTCTATGCTCGCTTCGAGGCAAGCAACACTGAAGCATGCATGAGAGCATCAGCTGTTCCGGATGACTATGTGATCACGCTCTCCATAGCCGATGTGAGTAAGCAGGTCAACATTCACAAGGCCAGACGGATTACCAGGATGTGTACTCCGAGCATGCGCTGACCAACTGGCAAGTGTCTTCACTGACATTTTCAACATGTCCCTGACTGAGTGTGTAATACCAACATGTTTCAAGCAGACCACCATAGTCCCGGTGCCCAAGAACACTAAGAACCTGCCTAAATTACTATGGACCCGTAGCACTCACGTCTGTAGCCATGAAGTGCTTTGAAAGGCTGGTCATGGCTCACATCAACACCATTATCCCAGAAACCCTAGGTCCACTCCAATTTGCATACCACCCCAACAGATCCACAGATGATGCAATCTCTATTGCACTCCACACTGCCCTTTCCCACCAGGACAAAAGGAACACCTATGTGAGAATGCTATTCATTGACTACAGCTCAGTGTTCAACACCATAGTGCCCTCAAAGCTCATCACTAAGTCACCGTTATAGTGCAATTAGTCGTAGACTGTTCTCTCTGCTACCGCACGGCAAGTGGTACCGGAGTGCCAAGTCTAGGTCCAAAAGGGTCCTTAACAGCTTCTACCCTCAAATGGCCACCAGGACTATTCGCATTGACACCCCCCCGTTTGTTTTTACACTGCTGCTACTCGCTGTTTATCTATGCATAGTCACTTTACCCCTACCTATAGTGGGGGAAAAAGTATTTAGTCAGCCACCAATTGTGCAAGTTCTCCCACTTAAAAAGATTAGAGAGGCCTGTAATTTTCATCATAGGTACACGTCAACTATGACAGACAAAATGAGAAAAGAAAATCACATTGTAGGATTTTTAATGAATTTATTTGCAAATTATGGTGGAAAATAAGTATTTGATCACCTACAAACAAGCAAGATTTCTGGCTCTCACAGACCTGTAACTTCTTCTTTAAGAGGCTCCTCTGTCCTCCACTCGTTACCTGTATTAATGGCACCTGTTTGAACTTGTTATCAGTATAAAAGACACCTGTCCACAACCTCAAACAGTCACACTCCAAACTCCACTATGGCCAAGACCAAAGAGCTGTCAAAGGACACCAGAAACAAAATTGTAGACCTGCACCAGGCTGGGAAGACTGAATCTGCAATAGGTAAGCAGCTTGGTTTGAAGAAATCAACTGTGGGAGCAATTATTAGGAAATGGAAGACATACAAGACCACTGATAATCTCCCTCGATCTGGGGCTCCACGCAAGATCTCACCCCGTGGGGTCAAAATGATCACAAGAACGGTGAGAAAAAATCCCAGAACCACACGGGGGGACCTAGTGAATGACCTGCAGAGAGCTGGGACCAAAGTAACAAAGCCTACCATCAGTAACACACTACGCCGCCAGGGACTCAAATCCTGCAGTGCCAGACGTGTCCCCCTGCTTAAGCCAGTACATGTCCAGGCCCGTCTGAAGTTTGCTAGAGTGCATTTGGATGATCCAGAAGAGGATTGGGAGAATGTCATATGGTCAGATGAAACCAAAATAGAACTTTTTGGTAAAAACTCAAGTAGTCGTGTTTGGAGGACAAAGAATGCTGAGTTGCATCCAAAGAACACCATACCTACTGTGAAGCATGGGGGTGGAAACATCATGCTTTGGGGCTGTTTTTCTGCAAAGGGACCAGGACGACTGATCCGTGTAAAGGAAAGAATGAATGGGGCCATGTATCGTGAGATTTTGAGTGAAAACCTCCTTCCATCAGCAAGGGCATTGAAGATGAAACGTGGCTGGGTCTTTCAGCATGACAATGGTCCCAAACACACCGCCCGGGCAACGAAGGAGTGGCTTCGTAAGAAGCATTTCAAGGTCCTGGATTGGCCTAGCCAGTCTCCAGATCTCAACCCCATAGAAAATCTTTGGAGGGAGTTGAAAGTCTGTGTTGCCCAGCGATAGCCCCAAAACATCACCGCTCTAGAGGAGATCTGCATGGAGGAATGGGCCAAAATACCAGCAACAGTGTGTGAAAACCTTGTGAAGACTTACAGAAAACGTTTGACCTGTGTCATAGCCAACAAAGGGTATATAACAAAGTATTGAGAAACTTTTGTTATTGACCAAATACTTATTTTCCACCATAATTTGCAAATAAATTCATAAAAAATCCTACAATGTGATTTTCTGGAGAAAATAAATCTCATTTGTCTGTCATAGTTGACGTGTACCTATGATGAAAATTACAGGCCTCTCATGTTTTTAAGTGGGAGAACTTGCACAATTGGTGGCTGACTAAATACTTTTTTCCCCCACTGTACATGTACAAATTACCTCGACTATTACGTACCCCCGCACATTGACTTGGTACCGGTACCCCCTGTATATAGCCTCGTGATTTTATTGTGTTACTTTATTTTACATTTTTAGTTTATTAAGCAAATAATTTCTTAACCATTTTCTTAAAGAAGAAGTACAGGCAGGGGTCGTGCTACCAACGGTGGCGTTATACCCCAAGTTACCCTAACAGTTAGGCCTACATTATATTCACTGTGTTCATGTACGTTTTTGGGGATATAAAATTAATCAATATAATGCTACTTACTTAAAAAGATCACATTTGTGATCTAGCTAATGATTAGCTCAACAGGCTAAATGCATATAGGCATGGGGTTGCCCATTTATAGCCACTATGGTGCTATCAGTTGGGCTACAGGTGATTACGCATATTGTTAATAGCATACCTGATAATATGGACCATTCATTGTAGAACTGGGGGATATGGACAAAAATCCATGTTGAGATAAATTGCCTGAATTGATGTGATAACGATAAAGAGAACGATTTGTTTATAACGTTTGTTTGTATTATCCTTTAAACTACTACTACTCCTACTACTACAACTACACTGAACAAAACTATAAAACACAACAATTAAAGATTTTACTGAGTTACAGTTCATATAAGAATATCAGTCAATTGAAATAAATTAATGGCCCTAATCTATGGATTTCACATGACTGGTAATATAGATATGCATCTGTTGGTCACAGATAACTTTTTTTTTTTTTAAAGGTAGGGGCGTGGATCAGAAAACCAGTCAGTATCTGGTGTGACCACCATTTGCCTCACCATTGCGACATCTCCATCGCATAGAATTGATCAGGCTGTTGATTGTGGCCTGAGGAATGTTGTCCCACTCATCTTCAATGGCTGTGCGAAGTTGCTGGATATTGCCGGGAAGTGGAACACGCTGTTGTACACGTCGATCCACAGCATCCAAAACATGCTCAATGGGTGACATGTCTGGTGAATATGCAGGCCATGGAAGAACTGGGACTTTTTCAGCTTCCAGGAACAGTGTACAGATCCTTACGACATGGGGCATTGCATTATCATGCTGAAACATGAGGTGATGACGGCATATGAATTGCACACCTCAGGATCTTGTCACGGTTTCTCTGTGAATTCAAATTGACATAGATAAAATGCAATTGTGTTAGTTGTCCGTAGCTTATGCCTGCCCAAAACATAACCCCACCATGGGGTACTCTGTTCACAACGTTGACATCAGCAAACCGCTCGCCCACATGACGCCATACACGGTGTCTCCCATCTGCTCAGTACAGTTGAAACCGGGATTCATCCGTGAAGAGCACACTTCTCCAGCGTGCCAGTGGCCATCTAAGGTGAGCATTTGCCTACTGAAGTCGGCTACGACGCCGAACTGCAGTCAGGTCAAGACCCTGATGAGGACGACGAGCACGCAGATGAGCTTCCCTGAGAGAGTTTCTGACAGTTTGTACAGAAATTCTTCCGTTGTGCAAACCCACAGTTTCATCGGCTGTCCGGGTGGCTGGTCTCAGACGATCCCGCAGGTGAAAAAGGCGGATGTGGTGGTCTTAGGCCGGCGTGGTGACACATGGTCTGCGGTTCTGTGGCCGGTTAGACGTACTGCCAAATTCTCTAAAACGACGTTGGTAGAGAAATGAACATTAAAATGAATCGGGCAACAGCTCTGGTGGACATTCCTGCAGTCAGCATGCCAATTGCACGCTCCCTCAAAACTTCATACATCTGTGGCATTGTGTTGTGTGACAAAACTGCACATTTTAGAGTGGCCTTTTATTGTCCCCAGCACAAGGTGCACCTGCGTAATGATCATGCTGTTTATTCAGCATTTTGATATGCCACACTTGTCTGGTGGATGGATTATCTTGGCAAAGGAGAAATGCTCACAAAAAGGGATGTAAACAAATGTGCACAAAATGAGATAAATAAGCTTTTGGTGCGTATGGAACATTTCTGGGATCTTTTATTTCAGCTCATGAAACATGGTTGCGTTTATATTTTTGTTCAGTATAGTTTGGTCGTTGTAGCAATCAATTGTCCCATTAGCTAACTTATTTCATTTCAAACTTTACATTTCTCTAATACAGTATAGGCTACTTATCGTAATGAAGGATATCAGAAAAATGTCTGCCATAAGTGATCGGTATGGTTGGTGTCGATAATTTTTGGTTTATCATCCCAGCTCTAATGCATAGGCTTTATGCATGGTTCATTATATTAAAATAATTTTACCAATAGCCTATGTCATTTCTGGAGGTGGAATTATATTTTAGATAGTGGTCAGCATAATTAATTTTTCATTAACTTTGGAGTAGAATATCCTTTAAAAAAGTCACCAGAACTGAGCTTCTCATTGATGACTGCGCTAAGTCACGGACAAAACCTTAAAACAATAATTGGGCAATTCCACGGCAGGAAGGCAAGGAAATAATTTTGGTATCTCAGATTGTTCTGGCAACTCTCACATAGAAACTTAATTGGGAGGAAGGATGTTTGAATTAAATGTTAAATTTACCACAAACCATTTTTGTTAGGCCCTTTTTAAACCTAGATCCTATGATCCATGAAACGTACATGATAGACAAAATATTGGTGTCATTATACTTCTTATAGTGTGCTCTAAAATATGGAGTATGTTTAGATTCCGAAATACATTAGAGATTAATATTAAAATTATTCATATGAATCTCAAAAGTACACTTTTTGAATTTGTTAATTTTTTTATTAAAATATTGTTTTTAAACAATATACTCTACAGGTAGGCTACATCAAATTTCCAGAGGGGGTCCTCTGGTACTTTTGAAGTTATGATTAGTTTTACGAGCACCACCAACACAGTGGCGCAGTGATCTAAGGCACTGCATTGCAGTGCTAGCTGTGCCACTAGAGATCCTGGTTCGAATCCAGGCTCTGTCGTAGCCGGCCGCGACCGGGAGACCCATGGGGCGGCGCACAATTGGCCCAGGGTAGGGGAGGGAATGGCCGGCAGGGATGTAGCTCAGTTGGTAGAGCATGGCATTTGCAACGCCAGGGTTGTGGGTTCGATTCCAGTATGTAAAAAAAAGAAGAAAAAAAAGATGATTGCACGCACTAACTGTAAGTCGCTCTGGATAAGAGAGTCTGCTAAATGACTAAAATGTAAAATGTGATGGGGGGATGTATTCGAAGGGAACTTCCTCTGCGGGTGATTTGCTGAATGTGATTGGTTAATGACCTACAATGTAAATATCTATAATGGGTCAAATCTTCAAAAGTAGCAGAGCACCCACTCTGGCAATTTGACATGTTTGAAGAGTATATTGTTGCAAACAATATGTCTAAAAATAAGCTCAATTAAAAAGGGTACTTTTGAGATATTCATATTTATTATGTTGAATAAATGAATGTGAAAACTTTTATTCCAGAATCTAGACATACTACATATTTTAGAGCACATTATAAGGAGTCTGTTTAATGTGCTGTTACCGGACCACAGGTTCTTACAAGAGGCATGTACAGGTTTAATAGCGGCCTAAAATGGCCACTTTCCTCGTGTGTAACTGCCCAATTGGTACAGGGACTGGAAATCGATCGCACGGCGCATATTGGGGCTCTATGGGAGAGATTTGATATTCTGCTCTTGCTCATAGGACTCCTCCTTTCATAAAAACGAAATCTCAGAAAAGGTTTGAACTATTGATTTTTGTAACCGCGATCATCTGGCCTCTCTTTCATCCCTGAATTTGCGTAACCCTACAAATTAATTTAAGGGGATTTGTGTACTTCCTCACACAAATCCCTTCACCTTTACTCAGCAAAGGAGGTTATGGGGAGGGGAAGAGAGACTTCATGCATACAGTGCATTCGGAAAGTATTCAGACCCCTTGACTTTGTCCACATTCTGTTACGTTACAGCCTTATTCTAGAATTGATTAAATTGTTTTTTTTCCCCCTTCTCGTCAATCTACACACAATGCCAAATCAAAAACAGATTTAGAAATCTTTGCAAATTTATTGGAAACCACCCCCGGAAATATCACATTTACATATGTATTCAGACCATTTACTCAGTACTTTGTTGAAGCATCTTTGGCAGCCTCGTGACTTCTTGGGTATGACGCTACAAGCTTGGCACACCTGTATTTGTGGAGTTTCTCCCATTCTTCTCTGCAGATCCTCTCAAGCTCTGTCAGGTTGGATGGAGAGCAACGCTCCACAGCTATTTTCAGGTCTCTCCAGAGATGTTCGATCGGGTTCAAGTCCGGGCTCTGGCTGGGCCACTCAAGGACATTCAGAGACTTGTCCCAAAGCCACTCCTGTGTTGTCTTGGCTGTGTGCTTAGGGTCGTTGTCCAGTTGGAAGGTGAACCTTCGCCCCAGTCTGTGGTCCTGAGCGCTCTGGAGCAGGTTTTCATCAAGGATCTCTCTGTACTTTGCTCCGTTCATCTTTCCGTCGATCCTGACTAGTCTCCCAGTCCCTGCCGCTGAAAAACATTCCACAGCACGATGCTGCTGCCACCACACTTTACCGTAGGGATGGTGCCAGGTTTCCTCTAGACATGACGCTTGACATTCAGGCCAAAGAGTTGAATCTTGGTTTCATCAGACCAGAGAAACTTGTTTCTCATGGTCTGAGAGTCCTTTAGGTGCCTTTTGGCAAATCCAAGCGGGCTGTCATGTGCCTTTCACTGAGGAGTGGCTTCCGTCTGGCCACTCTAACCTAAATGCCTGATTGGTGGAGTGCTGCAGAGATGGTTGTCCTTCTGGAAGATTCTCCCATTTCCACAGAGGAACTCTGGAGCTCTGTCAGCGTAACCATCGGGTTCCTGACCCAAGGCCCTTCTCCCCCGATTGCTCAGTTTGGCTGGGTGGCAAGCTCTAGGAAAGGTCTTTGTGGTTCCAAACTTCTTACATTTAAGAATGATGGAGGCCACTGTGTTATTGGGGACCTTAAATGCTGCAGAAATGTTTTGGTACCCTTCCCCAGATCTGCGCCTCAACACAATCCTATCTCGGAGCTCTACAGACAATTCCTTCGACCTCATGGCTTGGTTTTTGCTCTGACATGCACTGTCACCTGTGGGACCTTATATAGACAGGTGTGTGCCTTTCCAAATCATTTCCAATCAATTGAATTTACCACAGGTGGACTCCAATCAAGTTGTAGAAACATCTCAAGGATGATCAATGGAAACAGGATGCACCTGAGCTCAATTTCGAGTCTCAAAGCAAAGGGTGTGAATACTTATGTAAATAAGGTATTTTTTATTTTTTATAAATGTATGGGGTATTGTGTGTAGATTGATGAGAAAAAAAAATATATTTAAATCAATTTTCGAGTTAAGGCTGTAATGTAACAAAATGTGGAAAAAGTCGAGAGTTCTGAATACTTTCCGAATGCACTGTATCTATTGTCTCCAGTCACCTTCTATTTGATGCTATTACTAACGGTGCAGCTGCACCAAGAGGTTACATGGGTAAATCCATTTGAATTCAATCACTTTTTGACAGCATCCCTTTTGATTTAAACAAAACTTTCCATCCATGTTTGCCCATGGTCAGAAAGTGACATTTTGGACCTGAATACCAAAACATTCAGGAGATAAAGGTGCTCAAAGTTGAGACATCCTTGTCTTCATCACTGGAAAAGATAAACGGTTGAGTTTGAGATCATTTAAAAGCTTACAAACAGGGTTGTCAAACTATTTCATAATTTCTTGGAGAGAAAAAATGACACTTTTTTGTAACCTTTAAAGTAAATTATCTAAAAACGCTTATTGTGCCCGCCATCGGTTTAAACAGAGCATGCGAAATACACTGAGTCTACAAAACATCAGGAACACCTTCGTAATATTGAGTTGCACCACTTTTGCCCTCAGAACAGCCTCAATTTGTTGGGGCATGGACTCTACAAGGTGTCAAGTGTTCCACAGGGATGCTGGCCCATGCTGACTCCAATGTTTCCCACAGTTGTGTCATATTGGCTCAATGTCCTTTGGGTGGTGGACCATTCTTGATACACACGGGAAACTGTTGAGCATGAAAAACCCAGCAGCAATGCATGTTCCAGTGCACCTGGCACCTACTACCATACCCTGTTCAAAGGCATGTAAATCTTTTGTCTTGCCCATTCACCCTCTGAATGGCACACATACACAATCAAGGCTTGAAAATCCTCTTTAACTTGTCTCCTCCCCTTCATCTACATTGATTGAAGTGGATTTAACAAGTGAGATCAATAAGGGATCATAGCTTTCACCTGGATTCACCTGGTCAATCTATGTTGTGGAAAGAGCAGGTGTTCCAAATGTTTTGTATACTCAACTTTGAGCACCTTTATCTCTTTATCTAAATGTTTTGGCATTTGGAGCTACCGGCCTAATTTGTCCCTTCATTTGGGGACAGTGGGCAGTTTTTAGGTCATATTGAGTTGTATAAACTATCTGGTCTAGGAAGTTAGGGAAGATAATTTGTTATTGGGGAATATGGGTCCAACAGATCAGTTCATTTCTAAATTTCATATTATCAAGATGGAAGGTTTCATGATCAATCTACTAAGCAGTGGCTACTATTGTTCTGATGAGCTGCAATGCAGTACCTAACTGCACAATGGATGCAGGCTGGTGCAACCTTAACTACCACGCTAGTTGAAAGTGAATATATTTCCTAGGCTTCTTCTCAACTATACTGTCTGTATTGTGTTAAAATCACCATCTTCAATTTGCTCATTTCAAACAGGCAGAATGGCATGTGCATTAGCCAACATGAAATGATAACTGTAGGAAAAGTTGATGGCAGATGTTCGTCCACAACACAAGTCGGGTGGCTGGCTAATCAATCATATTTCTAGCTACCCACAGTAACGTTAGCACTTAGCCATGTACCTAATAGGTAGCTAGCTATCTAACGAACGACCTGACGTTAGGCTCATAGCTAGCTAACAATACTTTATCACCAAACCAAAGCTTTAGATGGGCAGCTAGCTAGATAGCTAACGTTACTGATGACTAACACCAAAACTTGAAGAGCAAGTTAGTTAGCTAACGTTAGCTAAATTGGAGCTAGCCATATTTGTCCATACGTCAACTGGTAATTTAAAAAATAATAATAATCAGTACCTTGCTGGCGAACTGCAACATGGCGAAATTAGCTTGTTTTCATTCATTTAAAACTCTGAAGCGATGTTAAGGGCATGCATGTATAACTTGGCTAACAAATGCCTGCGGTACATTGAATTAGCCCATTTTGAACCCCTTACGGTTTGCTAGCCTAGTAAGTTGGTGCTACTAGCTAACTAGCTGCGGTAGCTAACGTTCACTTCAAATTCCCATACTAACGTAGCTAGCTGCTGATTGCAACTAATTGTTTATTTTGGGAAATAGCAACATTGTTTTTAATTTCATAACGACAAAGATGTCAATTCATATTTCCATTAAATCTTTGCAACAATCTGTCTTGTTAGCTACATTTTTGGTAAACTCACCTTTTAGCTGGCTGTATTTGCGCGGATCTTATGTTGTTAACGTTAGCTGCTGCTCCATCGACAAGATTCCATCATTGGATTTCAGCCAAAGCAATTTGCATGCACAGCGCTATCTACTGTTTTGGAGTGGAAGTCAGAGAATTTTGCAAACCATCCCTAATGTCAATGTTTAGGACAACAACAACAAAAAGTTAAAGTTTACAGTGTTGATTGATTGAAATTGTACTAGTTGAATTTGCTGAAAATTAATCAACCTTTCGGGTTTTGGTATACACTGACATTTGGGGGTCAGTGTTTTATTTTCATTGGACCAATTTATCTTCATTCAATCTGCAGACTGAGTGAGCTATTCCCTCACTTTAATTACAATGCCCCAAGATTAAAGCTCTAAGAGAGGCTGATATGGGTGTATTAAATTTGCACATGGATTAGAATTAATAGCAGCATCTCCCCTCTCTGCGGACACTCAATTACTCAAATGTTAATGTTCAAGGTTAGCTACCACCACCCTTCCAACTAAGCCTCAGGAGACTGAAAAGATTAGGCATGGGCCGTCAGATCCTCAAAATGTTATACAGCTGCACCATCAAGAGCATCTTGACTGGCTGCATCACTGCTTGATATAGCAAATGCACCGCCCTCGACCGCAAAGCGCTTCAGAGGGTGGTGCGGACGGTCCAGTACATCACTGTTGCCAAAGACTTCAGGCACCCAAGCCGTAGACTGTTCACTCTGCTACCATCCGGCAAGCGGTAGCGGAGCATCGGCTCTCGGACTAACAGGCTCCGAGACAGCTTCTACTCCCAAGCCATAAGACTGCTAAATAGCCATAAGACTGCTAAACAGTTAATTATATATGAACACATACACACATACTTTCATAATCATCATATGCTGCTGCTACTCTGTTCTTTATTTTACTTTATTATTATCTATCCTGATGTCTAGTCACTTTACCCTACAAATAACATTTGATTTGATTTAAGCTGCATCTATGCTGATGTTCATTTCATTGTGCACAATCTTGTGAAAATTACAAGACCTTTGTTTGGTGATTTTACCCTAGTTTCACACTGTAGGTCATTTGAAATTAAGCTTAACCAGTTTCAAAGAGACATTGCATGATGTGAACAGCATATTGAGTCAGAAAATCATGATAGTTAGATTAGTCATAGACCTAAATACATGACATGCCCTTCGTAGACAGACAGTGAATTGCAAGAGGGGACAGTGAAATGGCGTAATCTAGTGGATTTAGTAAGAAAATGCATAACATAAATGCAAAAATTGAGAGTATTGCCACCAAGGAGCCAGGGTTCCAGTTTAGAAGCAGGTTTTAACTGCTCCTACAGTCTTGCTTCGGTACTGCAGTTTAACTGACACCCGGCCAAGAAAAATAATTTCCATAGGCCACATAGAGAAGTCAGATTAGAAAATTCCTAATAAAACACTTTAGTCATCACCTTTGTGCACAAAACATCGATTGACTTATTCAAATAATTGTTCCTGAGGATATTTTTTTTCCATCACTCACAGCCGAAGATATTAATATTATATATTCATCCAATGTCTGCCGTGTTTTGGGATGACGTGATGACGTTGTCGCTGCTCGCGCTGCTCCTTGTGCGCACTGAGTGCTAGTTCGCATGTGATGTTGGTCCGTGTAAACCGGATGCAACCCGGATATAGACGGTCCATGAATCGGCGTATGCGAACGTGAGTAGTACAGGAGGCTGTTGAGGGGCTTATAATAATGGCTCATTATAATGGCTGGAATGGAGTAAATGGAATGGTATCAAACACATGGAAACCATTATTCCGTTCCAGCCATTACTATGAGCCCATTCTTCCCAATTAAGGTGCCACCGGCCACCTGTAGTGAGTATATTACCTTGAAAACAATGGTGGGACATCTTGCAGTCTCCAGTTCTTTATACCTCAGTGATTGCCACAGATGAAGGGGTCACATGGGGTCGAAACCTGAAGCATCAAGTCGCTGGTTGGGACTTCCACTCACCACCAAATTTGGTGATGAGAGGAAGTCCAGTGGCAGGCAGAGGGAGAAGATGGGGCAAGATGAAACTGGGCCGACATTATGCAAAATGTATTTTCCCAAAACTGAAATCTCTTACGAACACAGTGCACTTAGTTCTGTAGATTTGACCCTTTGCCAAAGTTTTATAAAATGGTGTTTAAAAGTAGTGCAAGGCCAAGGGCGAATTTGAGTTCTTGCACACAAGCACTTCAAATATTAGGCGTTCCTTAACAGAAATATGCAAATACATGCGAAAACATGCCTATAGGATCTCGCTAGTTCATGCTTGGCTCTGCCCACCTCCTTGCTTGCTCTTCCCACTGTGCTCAGGCAGTTCCCATTGTAAAAAAAACCTTTGTCCTATCTTGGCTAATTTATCATAATCATTGGGATTACTATGACGCTGATATGCAGATGTGGATGGATTACTGTAAGAAAGCTACAGCAGTTATAAGCAGGCCTAGTTTAAAATAGTTTACATTTCTTCATGCAAAACATACACAACATTCTATCACATCAAAGTACAAATTGTATGGATTAACTCAATGTGCAAGTGTCTAGCGGACAAAGTGGTTTTAAATACATTTAATTGTACAGTGACTATACACATAGTTATAAGTGTCATAGGATAAATTTATTCTGAATGAAGTATAGGCTTACTGTTTATCTGAAATGCATCATGTGTCACCAATTGAAATAGGTCATGGGGTGGGCACTGATATCAATGTGTTAAATTAATGACTAGTTACAATGTTCACTGTCCCAGAATAACTGGGATGTCCTGAGGTGCCTCGGTTCTCGATAGGTCATAATGAATTCCTGAGATAAAACAGGCGTGACTGGGCTGGGTTTGCTGTCAGCACTATTGCCTGTCCGTCACCGTAACCTAATCAGCAAGACTGCAGGTCTGCACTGACCTCCACCAGGACTCTCGGAACCATTTTATGACAGAAGGCTGCTCTCAAGGTGGGCATGTTGGATTTGCTTAGGCTAAATTGAGGGATGGGGCTGGGGAAATGTAACCACTCTCAAATTCATAGACGGAGCTATGGCTGCAAGAACCGATAGTCAATGAGATCAACATAATAGTTTTAAATAAATGGCCTATGTTGTATGTACTGTAGATACAAACGGATATTCATTCCATAATGTGTAAATACAGTGGACAAAAAAAGCCACATGTAAATAAATAACAATTGTTTTATTGAATGAATGTATTAAAATTCAGAGTAAATTCATAGATATATACCTTATGAAAAATAAAAATAAATTCACATCAATGAGTCACGTTATTAAATCCTG
The DNA here is from genome assembly GCF_020615455.1 of Coregonus clupeaformis. Taxonomy (NCBI): domain Eukaryota; kingdom Metazoa; phylum Chordata; class Actinopteri; order Salmoniformes; family Salmonidae; genus Coregonus; species Coregonus clupeaformis. The sequence continues at coordinate 32,131,881 of NC_059192.1, read as the reverse complement.
TATCTCTTGGCTAGCTTCTTAGCAAGCTTCCTATCAAGTTTATCTTGCAGCCTGCGCTTTGACCTCAACCTTTTCTTATGGTTCTTTGTAGTGTGGTGGTCAGGCTCTGGGCTGTTGAGGTGTTTGCTCTTTTTGGTCCTCTTTCGGCCAGAGATGATTACCTCAGGTTCCTTGTTCCTGCGCCTCTTGGTGGGTTTGGTATCGGGACAGTGATTCTGGAGGCACTCGCTGGACCTCTTCCTGGAGGGGCCAGGCTGCTGGTCGTCTCCCCTCCACAGGTTGCTGGGGCCGGGTTGGGGACTGGGGCGCCTATCCTCCTCAGGGGGACAGACAGTGAATACAGCACTGTAGAGGAAGCTGCAGTTGCCCTTCCTTCCTCTCCCAGCTGGCCAACAGGTAAGCCTGAAGGTGGCCAGGCTGGCACAGCCCAGCTGGCACAGGGCACACTGGTAGCCCTCCTCAGACATGTGGCGTGAGATAGCCAGCACAAAGTCTGCCTGTAGGTGATATGTGCCTATGCCTGAAGGAAGGCTGTGGAAGGTTGGGCCTGAAGAAGTCCCATAGTCACCATCAGGACAAGTGCTTGGAAGGTTTGGGATCATTGGCTTATCTGTTGATAACAATAAAGAAACATGTAAGTTTAACCTAATCCATTTTTTAATACATCACTGAGAAATTCTGAAGTTTTTACATTCTAAAAACTATCCTGAACACTTGTAAGCAGATGCACTCACCTGACTTTTCCACACTTTGGGGGCATGTTTTGGGTTTGAACACAGGAAGCAAGACAGGGATGGTGATGGTCTGAACAGGGCCTTCACATTCCCCAAACGCTGACTGAACTGTGGGAAAGAGAGTGGGTGATGAACCTAATTAACTATTTTGAAGTCTGACGTAACGTAAACGCTGTCATAGGTGTAAGTATTTGAAAAGGTCAAATTGTTGTCATAAGGCCTACACAAATACTAACTATTCTGTTCGAAATTAATATAAAAAAGTTTTCTAAGGAAAAAAATAAACTCAATTCCCCTACCTGTTTCACAATGATAAATTAGTTTGGGTTTCAACATTTCGGAGGAATCCATAGTCACACGAGAGTGTGTTACTTTGGGGAGGAATATGGTGCTGTTTGGTTCTGTTTCCTTAGAAATGTACTGAAAATTCTGATATAATTAATTTATGACATCATGAATTTAGCTACTTTCACTTACTGCCTTCTAGTATGCATTCAAGTTTTGCATGATGTCATAATTTATGTCATAATTCCATGAGGAATCAACAGTTGACCATCATTTAGCCGGGAAACATAACCAAACAGCCATATTTCCCCCATAAGTAACACACTTTTACCTTCATACAAATCCATAACCCTAAGGACCATATTAGAAAGAGGCTCTAAGCTGATTGACCGTGTGTTTATCCCCAAAGGTTTCCAGGTAAATATCCTTCTGTAAACTGTGTAACTACTTTATGACATACTTTATCTTGTGTGACTTCAATTACAATTCTGCAGCTGGTTTGATAGACATAAATATTCGAACAAAAAGCTGCATATCAAATTGCTTTATATTATAATACATTTTTAAGAAGCTTTAAAAAGGCTGGTGTATTATGTGAATGACTCAAGTGCTGATTGAATAGAAAATGAAATTAGAGTCTTCCCACTGGACACACCCTGTAATTTCAATGTGGACAATTGGGTAAGATTTGGTTGAGGCATTTATCAATGAGATTACAACCTATATTCACCCACTTAAAAAGACTGCCAAAAGTTTGTTGAATTCACAATGTGTTATTACTACGCTTTCAACCATCTAAAAGCACAAACAAATGTCTGATTTTTGGTTTAGTTGTCACCTAAATGTGTTATCACTGCATTTTAAACAAAGTTCAAATAGGAATACAATGTCAGATATACACTACCGTTCAAAAGTTTGGGGTCACTTAGAAATTTCGTTGTTTTCGAAAGAAAAGCAATTTTTTGGTCCATTAAAATAACATCAAATTGATCAGAAATACAGTGAAGACATTGTTAATGTTGTAAATGGCTATTGTAGCTGGAAACGGCTGATTTTTAATGGAATATCTACATAGGAGTACAGAGGCCCATTAGTCCTGTGTTCCAATGGCACGTTGTGTTTGCTAGTCCAAGTTTATCATTTTAAAAGGCTAATTGATCATTAGAAAACCCTTTTGCAATTATGTTAGCATCAGCAATTGTGGGTTCGATTAGAGTCTCAAAATGGCCAGAAACAAATAACTTTCTTCTGAAACTCGTCATTCTTGTTCTGAGAAATGAAGGCTATTCTATGCGAGAAATTGCCAAGAAACTGAAGGATTGTTGACATATTTTTGACATTTGTATCTAAAACAATTTGACTGGAGCATGGAGCGAGATTCCCAAAGGCTGCAGCACCGGCCTTCTCCCCGCTCCAATTTTGCTCCAGTAGCACTCACTTCACGAGCTCAGGGCATGCCCGGCCCAGCATGCATTTGTAGTCTACTTGTGTGCTGCTAAAGCCCCTTGCTTTAGCTACTGTCATGGAGTTCGCTAAATATTTTCATAAAGAAACTGATAAAACACACAGGTGCTAAATCAAGATTACTTACAAAGATGAGGACCAAGAGCAAGAGAGGGAGTGCAGTGATGTAGTGTCCACAACTAAATAATGATTGTGGATTCTGAAAAGACACATGATGGTGTACTGACTACATGCAAATGCTAAAAGAAAGGAACGAGGTGGGTAGATAACTAAGTGTGTTATTGTAGCAAAGTATTTATAAACAAAAAATCAGATCTCTTAAACGGTTTGTTCATTTTTATAATATTATCTATACAATAGGCCATAACTGATTTTGGCCCAATAGGCCTGGCATATTCCCACGTTCAAGGAGCTTTCCGTTTTGATTGGGTTATTTTGCCTAAAAATCTTTAGGCCTACTTTATTTTTAGCATCCCCAGTGGCTTTGCAAGTGTGGAGCGGGTATTCTCCGCTGCTGGCCTACTCTCCATGCACAATCGCATGAGCCTGAAGCCACAAACTGGCCAAACTCCAGTTTCTAAAAATGAATTCAAAGGCACTAATAAGTCGTTTTTCCTTTCATTTGCATTTAATTTGAAGTAAGTCACAGCCTATATGCGCAATTTATAGGCTATAATTATTTAATACAACAAATGTTGTTTAAATGCTGAGTACTTTTATGTCCCTACCAGCCTATTGTGTCGCACTCGCAAATGCGTCACAATGTATTTCTTTGTAGGCTATAGCCTTGAAATAATTGAAATAGCCTTCTTAGGCTCCCTGTCTGGCTCCTGACCTATTTAGAGTGTTTATATGTATCACGGCTCAGGCTAAGACCCAGATGCAGACATGGGAGGTGGATAGTACGAGTCTCAGAGTTTATTACAGTACAAGGGGCAGCCAATCGGTAGGTCAAGGCAGTTAAAGAGTTGTAATCCATTTTGTGCACATTTTGTGCACATTTTGTTCATATCCTTTGCTAGTTAGTGAGTTATTAGCCCAGTTATAGATCATTTGTAGTCAGCAATAGGGGAGTGATTGCTTCCTACAAATCAGGCAGGCAGGTACAGGACAGCAGGCAGGATCAGGGTCAGGACAGGCAGAAAGGTCAGAACTGGGAAGACTAGAAAAAACAAAAACTAGAGCACAGGAAACACGGGAACACACTGGTAGGACTTGACGGTACAAGACGAACTGGCAACAGACAAACAGAAAACACAGGCATAAATACACGAGGTAATGGGAGACACCTGGTGGGGGTTGGAGACAATCACAAGACAGGTGAAACAGATCAGAGTGTGACAATATGCTGTTTAATATGACATGTAGCCTATTTGAAATGATGTGCGCTTCTTACAATTGCCTTTTCATGTTTATTCAAATACTTTTCATTCAAATCCATATGGTTTGGTTTCAATACTTCAAAACCAAATGGTAGGTCCAGATAGTCACAAAAATAGATGGCTGTTGGTTAAATTGTGATTTTAATGAATGGAGCAAATTTGAAGCGGCAGTTTCTTTTCCTTTGAGCACTGAACGGTTTTTAGTGGAGTGGTTGGAAAGGACATGGAGTGCCATAGCAGTGCGCAAGCACCGCTCCATGAGCGATGAGCGGGATTTCCAACTACTCAACTTGCTAACATCTTCTGGCTGGAACCAATGTTCCCTCTAAGCTGCGCGCGTAGCCTGTAGACTGCCACGCAGCTCCCCAGGACTGCCATGCAGAAATATCAGCCCACAGAGAGAAGCACGAGATTGAACTTCACTCAACTTTCTAGAGCAGTTGTCACCAACTGGTCGATCTCCAAGGCATTCCTAATCGATCGCCAAATATTTCTGTAAAAAACCCAACGATAAAGCCTTGTGTTCCTATTTATTTTTATTTGTCACAGGCTGTTGGCGGTAGGTGCACCTGATTAGCTGCCATGCGTGCCAATTAGGCGAACTGTTGCCATTTTGAACCATTTTATTTGTCTGAAGGTACAAACTCTGCCTTCCCTGTTGGCCCAGAGAGCAAATCAAGTGTTCTATAGGCCTACCGCTGGCCAATCGGAAGGCTCAGATGACTGTGTCTGCAGTAACATAGCAGGCATAAAAGAAAGCTACAGCAAATTTGATACTGTGAGATTTCAAAATGTTTAAAACCATGACTAGAGAGAGACTGTCAACGAATACAGCCAAGAGATGCTGTTTCTATGAGTGAGTTCATGTTTAAGTTCTTACTCAGCACTGCCAGTCAAGCACCCAGAGCTCTTCGAGGCCCGCGGCATTGCGCAGCCCAAGGGCGTGCTGCTGTACGGCCCCCCGGGCACAGGGAAGACCCTGCTGGCCAGAGCTGTGGCCCACCACACCGACTGCACCTTTATCAGGGTGTCTGGCTCAGAGCTAGTGCAGAAGTTCATTGGAGAGGGTGCCCGCATGGTGCGTGAGCTGTTCGTCATGGCCCGTGAGCACGCGCCCTCCATCATCTTCATGGACGAGATTGACTCGATCGGCTCGTCACGTCTGGAGGGGGGCAGCGGAGGCGACAGTGAGGTGCAGAGGACCATGCTGGAGCTGCTGAACCAGCTGGATGGCTTCGAGGCCACCAAGAACATCAAGGTCATCATGGCCACCAACCGTATTGACATCCTGGACTCTGCCCTGCTCCGGCCCGGCCGCATCGACAGGAAAATAGAGTTCCCCCCTCCCAATGAAGAGGCCCGTTTGGACATCCTGAAGATCCACTCAAGGAAGATGAACCTGACGCGTGGTATTAACCTGAGGAAGATAGCAGAGCTGATGCCAGGAGCATCCGGGGCTGAGGTTAAGGGTGTGTGCACAGAGTCAGGGATGTATGCCCTCAGGGAGAGGAGAGTGCACGTCAACCAGGAGGACTTTGAGATGGCTGTTGCCAAGGTGATGCAGAAGGACAGCGAGAAGAACATGTCCATCAAGAAACTCTGGAAGTAGACCTTTGGGATTTTTTTGACCCCAACGCAGATATTTACCCGCAAAGTCACATATGTATATTTTTCCTCTTTTGTTTAGGGTTGGTTTATAATTGTTACCTAAAGTTCATTCTAAAATAAATGGTCTCCCCACTGAGAAACAAGTCCCCCCTTTTCCCTTTTTTTCCCTCTGCTGTAGCCTGGTTCCAGATCTGTTTGTGCTGTATACCTAACATGACCATAGGGGGTTGGCTATATAGCACAAACTGATCTGGGACTAGGCTACCTCTCCTGAGTCTTGAATATAGTAAGTGTTTATTTTTCGGAAGTCAAGACCAGGGGGGTATACTACAAAACAGGATCAAGGAGTTGCCCAGGTAACTTTTGATAAACAACCAGTAGCGGTACGTGGGTAAATAACTGAGGAAGCCAAGCCAGTAAAAAAAGCCATATTACAACCTATGTTCTGATAATTGCGTTGTTTGCTCTATAACCTATTCGTTCATACGCCACCGTGATATACAATAAGACAAGTCACACTGGCTGTTTCATCACAAAACCAGAGAGCAACATCTGTCCGGTGTAGTCCACAAAGCAAATATTGCATTTAACAAACAGTTATATCACCTGTAATATGGTCAAGCAAGTTTTTTGTTTTCGATAGTTTACTAAATAACAACTACTAATTTCGAAAAAACTTAAAGACATCAAAAACAATTTAGTCCAATCAATGTTGCTAAATATCATGTGGCTGTCCATGGTATGTGTGTAAGTAAAAAAAATAATGCCTCACCCTACTTGTAGACATCCTCATGTTGGCAAAACGGTCTATGGCTTTGTCATACAGTACACTTTTAGTTTTTGTTGTCATAGGGTACCAAACTAAAGTGCTTGCTAGTTTAACTTCCTGGCATGGGCAACAATGAACCAGCGAAGTTGGCTGGCTAGCTAGTTAAGCTCCTGAGTGGCGCAGTGGTCTAAGGCACTGCATCGCAGTGCTAACTGTGCCACTAGAGATCCTGGTTCAAATCCAGGCTCTGTCGCAGCCGGCCGCGACCGGGAGACTCATGGGCGGCGCACAATTGGTCCAGCTCAGTTGATAGAGCATGGCGTTTGCAACGCCAGGGTTGTGGGTTCGATTCCCATGGGGGGCCAGTATAGAAAATATATATATATTCACTAACTGTAAGTCGCTCTGGATAAGAGCGTCTGCTAAATGACTAAAATGTAATGTAAATGTCAACACTTTTATAAGCCATAAAATGCATGTTCTTCTTATTTCCACTCAGTACTACAACAAGCACTGCAGCAGTAATGAATGAGTAGGAACGTGTATAGATAGGCTTTTGTTGTTGTTATTATTAACGGCTTGGGTCATTTTTAATACCAAGGAATATTTCATTTTCTCTGTTCATAGGAGTAACAACATGAATTTGTGCATGAGGCAGAAATAATGCGTTGCGACTCGAGTTTCGCCATCAGCTGGAAGACTTTGTCCCTTTTTGGTCAGTGTCAGTGGAAGAAAGGGAGAGCGGAGTGATGTTGAGAGGAAGACCCTTAGTCTGCTGCTCTCCCTCCGCTGAGACTGTCCATCAGATGCAGGCACCATCAGCCCGTAAAATAAAAATAAAAAGCAAATTATTTAATTATTATTAATTATTTATTCTCACTCTGTGCTCTGTGCTTCACAAGTAATACAACAACGGATCTATTACCGATGTGTGTCACGATCGTCTAATGAGGGAGACCAAGGCGCAGCGTGTGAAACGAACATGACTTTATTTAATTAAAGTACTAAATACAAACAAAACACGACTCGTGAAGTCCACGGTTACACTGACCGAATAAGGAACAAAAACCCACAACCCCCAAGGGAAAACATACAGTTTAAATATGGCTCCCAATCAGAGACAACCAGCAAACAGCTGACACTCGTTGCCTCTGATTGGGAGTCACATCGTCAAACATAGAATCAAACAAACTAGAATACCCAACATAGAAAATGAACACACAGAATGAACACACCCTGGCTCAACATATAGAGTCCCAGAGCCAGGGTGTGATAATGTGATCATATAACCTACCTCAAAAATGGCCCAAACAACAATGCATTCATTGGAAGGGCATTTCAAGCAAAGTCAATATGCGGTGATAATGTATTGGGCCTATAGCTTACTGCACAAACCTCATTGCTACAGTACTTTTTTTAATTGGTTACTGCTGCATAGGCTTACATATTTTAAGTCGTGTTATAAAGAAATCTCAGTGATTGATATCGGCTTGTATTTTGACTCAAAGTGATCTTGACTCAGAAAACGTTGGTGACCACTGTTCTAGAGTTTCCCTGTTAACCCTATCAACCTTTCCCTTTACTGTGGCAATTGTGATCAAATCAAAGCAACATACCGAAACAAAACAAACTATGCAAGAGATTTTGTTGTAGGCAGAACGCATCGGAGTAGGATTCTATTGCATTGACATGCACTACTCAGCCTGTACTTTACATAGACTGGTGTGGCATAAACAATCAGAGCTGCAGTAGGCCTATATGCAAATAGATCATTGCCATATATGGATCTGTGCCATTTACTTTGAACTGGACTGTGTTTACAGCATGAGCGGTCGGGAGTAGATGCGCTTGTTTTGAGATCAAAGTGAGAGCTGCATTTAGCCATATGTGCACATTTTGTTCATATCCTTTGCTAGTTAGTGAGTTATTAGCCCAGTTATAATATATCATTTGTAGTCAGCAATAGGGGAGCGATTGCTTCCTACAACAGCACAAAACGTGTACATTTCTAGACATCTTCGAAAAGCGAGTCAGGTAAAGAGCATTTTTTTGTCTTAAAGGGGCAGTGTTGTATTTTGAGACAGGCTTGAATAATTTTCAGTCACCTCCTTGTCTGACGGACAGGTTAATGTCAAGCCCTGCGTGTTTTTTTTCTTCAAAAGTCTCATGGAATGTAGGCCTACATTGGCTGCTACTAGGCTGTAGGCTATTTAGAATGTTAAAATGTTATGGGATCGCTTTTTCCATTGTTTTTGATGGTAGGCCACTCTGGTAGGCCTACATTATAATCAAATAGCCACAGTAGCCTACATGGCCACTGTTAAAACTGTAACTTAAAGCGGGTACAGCCTGTGTTCACAGTAAATGCAAACTGGAAGTTGCACAGAATTTTCACAATATTCAAGTTTGTGCTCAGCAGGCCTGAAATTTGAAAAGTCCCAAAACAATTAGAGGGAACATTGGCTGCAACCCTTCTAATTTTGCGTACCCTGCGCGCACAATCCATGTGGAATTCCAGGTATCTGTCAGCGTTTGGAACTGCGGTCAAGAATGCAGAGTTAATCTCAGCCTATGCTGCCCTTCAGTCCCTTGACTTTTTGGCCCTGACGGAAACATGGATCACCCCAGAGAACACTGCTACTTCAGCTGATCTCTCTTCATCTAGCTACGTTTTCTCTCATAGTCTAAGAGCATCTGGTCGTTGCGGTGGTGGCACAGGGCTACTCATTTCTCCTTTACATTTTTAGTCATTTAGCAGACGCTCTTATCCAGAGCGACTTACAGGAGCAATTAAGGTTAAGTGCCTTGCTTAAGGGCACATCGACAGATTTTTCACCTAGTCGGCTCCGGGATTAGAACCAGCGACCTTTCGGTTACTGGCACAACGCTCTTACCCACTAATGATGATAATGCACTGTCGCAATCTTCACTCTCTCTCTCCCACTATTAACTATAGGGCGAGAGGAGACAGGAGAGATTAATGGACTATGAGTCAGGCAGACACCTTTTAACCAGTTAACATTTGTAATATATTTAGGTGGCATTCAAAACTATACATGGCATGTACCTGTGGACTGCGGTTCAAATGACATGTAAATCAAATACTGAAACTGGATCAATACCATGAGGTTCCATACTGGCACTGTGTCAACATCAAGATGTTACAGTAGCCACCTCTTCTAGAACCACCAATTAAATCATATTTGACTGAATGTGCAGATGTAATTATCATATCAACACCCATAAATATACCTTTTTCATTACTATAGGGCAGGGGTGTCAAACTCATTTTAGCTCAGGGGCCACATGGAGGAAAATCTATTCCCAAGTGGGCCGGACCGGAAAAATCATGGTATATATAACTTAAAAACAACAACTTCAGATTGTTTTCTTTGTTTTAATACGATCAACATACAACATAAAGCTGGAGCCTGAGGACAGTGTGTCCAAAATAGTACAAGCACAACATCACTATTAATCATAAAACACGTCAAGTTTATTTGAAAATTCTAAAGAAAAAGAACACACAAACGCACAATGCCTCAGTGATTAACAGAACTGTTTCACAGATCACAGAACTATATCAGGGTGTCATTTCTCAGGCAGAAATGTAGATAAAAATAATGAAATCCTGTTCCCCAAACAAGTGCAAGAACCACAGAGTCAAGAATAGGTTAAATATACAAATAAAATAAAATCAATTAAAAACAATAGCACATCAACATAAAAACATATAAACATAAATCTGGAGCCTGAGGACAGTGTCCAAAAGCACAACATCACTATTAATCATAAAACACCTCAAGTTATTTGAAAGTTCTGAGGACAAAGAACACACAAACACACAATGCCTCAGTGATTAACAGAACTGTCACGATCGTCGTATACAGAGGAGGACCAAGGCGCAGCGTTGCAGGCAAACATACTCTTTATTTAGAGACACGATCAAAAACAACAAAACGATAACGTGACAGTTCACGGTCTAACACAAACAGACTAGAAACAAGATCCCACAACATTTGTGGGCAAATAGCCTCTATAAATATGGCTCCCAATCAGAGACAACCAGCCACAGCTGACACTCGTTGCCTCTGATTGGGAACCACTCTGGCCAACACAGAAATACAACCTATAGAATATCCACACCCTGGCTCAACATATAGAGTCCCAGAGCCAGGGTGTGACAAGAACTGTTTCACAGATCACAGAACTATATCAGGGTGTCATTTCTCAGGCAGAAATATAGATAAAAATAATGAAATCCTGTTCCCCAAACAAGTGCAAGAACCACAGAGTCAAGAATAGGTTAAATATACAAATAAAATAAAATCAATTAAAAACAATAGCACATCAACATAAAAACATATAAACATAAAGCTGGAGCCTGAGGACAGTGTCCAAAAGCACAACATCACTATTAATCATAAAACACCTCAAGTTATTTGAAAGTTCTGAGGACAAAGAACACACAAACACACAATGCCTCAGTGATTCACAGAAGTATATCACAGATCACAGAACTATATCAGGGTGTCATTTCTCAGGCAGAAATGTAGATAAAAATAATAAAATCCTGTTCCCCAAACAAGTGCAAGAACCACAGAGTCAAGAATAGGTTAAATATACAAATAAAATAAAATCCATTAAAAACAATAGCACATCAACATAAAAACATATAAACATAAATCTGAAAGCGTTGCTCAAACTCCCGTAACAGTCCCGTTATTTTATCTTTGAACCGCTTCATGTCTGCCACATGTTGGGTCGCACACACATTTTTCAGACAGGGGAAGTGAGCTGCATCACCACCGGCAAGTTGCGTCTCCCACAATGACAGCTTCAACTTGAAAGAACGTATGCTGTCATAATACCGCGTGACAACTTTGTTGCGCCCTTGCAGCTGTTTGTTCAAGTTATTCAGGTGCTCTGTAACATCCACCATAAATGCAAGGTCCTGCATCCATTCTGCGGAATGAAATTCTTACACTGGTTTGCCCTTTTCTTCCATGAACTGTTCAATTTCTTCTCGTAAATCAAAGAAACGCCTCAGCACAGCACCTCGGCTTAACCATCTTACCTCAGTGTGGTATGGCAGGCCATAGATGTGGTCTTTCTCTCTGAGATGGCTGTCAAACTGACGGTGATTCAGGCTTCTGGATCGGATGAAATTAACAGTTTGGATGACCACCTTCATGACGTTATCCATCTTTAATGACTTACAACACAAAGCCTCCTGGTGCAAAATACAGTGAAAAGTCAAAAAATCACGTCCTCCATTTGCAGATTGCACTTTCTCTCTGAACTTTGTCACAACGCCTGCTTTTCCCGATCATTGAGGGCGCACCATCTGTAGCCAGGTTGACAGCGCGGGACCAGTCCACTCCGACCCTGTCCAGCGCGCCCGACGAGTGCGGTAAAAATATCAGCTGCTGTCGTTGTATCTGTCATCGGCACCAACTCCACGAACTCCTCGGTGACGGTCAATGTGTCATCAACTCCGCGGATGAAAATGGCCAGTTGTGCAACATCTGTAATGTCCGTGCTTTCATCAATTGCAACCGAAAACGCAATAAATGACTTTACTTTTTGCTTCAACTGGCTGTCCAAATCCACTGAAAGATCGGAAATCCTGTCTGCAACTGTGTTTCTTGTCAGGCTGATATTTGCAAAAGCCTGCCGCTTTTCAGGGCACACAATCTCCGCTGCCTTCATCATGCATGTTTTTACAAATTCACCCTCACTAAATGGTTTTGAAGCCACTGCGATTTCATTAGCAATGAGGTAGCTAGCTTTCACTGCAGCGTCACTGATGTCTCGGCTGTGAGTAAACACAGACTGCTGTTTCTTCAGACCCGCCAACAGTTCATTCACCTTCTCTCATCTCCGCTGTCCTTGAAAGTTGTCATATTTGTCGGCATGAAGACTCACATAGTGGCGACGAAGGTTATATTCTTTCACCACTGCAACATGCTCTGAACACACCAAACATACAGCTTTCCCATTCAATTCCGTGAATAAATAGGATGACCATTTTTCTTGGAACACTCTGCACTCTGCGTCCACTTTTCTCTTTTTTGACAGAGACATATTGGGGCAATGAGGGTGCCAAAGCACATAATGTTAAAAGTAGAAGCCGTAATAAATATCGCGGGCAAAACAAAGTAGCTCATTGGCTGCACGTGCTTGACCTACTTGCTCTGCCCCGGTATAAACAGTTTGCTTGCTTAACACAATTGCTATTGCACCATCCAGTGGACGCAATTGGAACAGCAGTTTATTTTATTGAAAAATTGCAGCGCATTTTTATACTTTACAAAATTATTATTATTATTATTATTTTTATTATTTTTATTTTTTTATTTTTCAAAATCATTTTGCGGGCCGGATTAAACCCGTTTGCGGGCCTGATCCGGCCTGCGGGCCGGATGTTTGACACCCCTGCTATAGGGTCTTCCTCAAAACATTTTTATTGATTTGTTGTATTTTTATTGTAGTGTTGTGGTCTCTAGTAATTTCTAGGATACATGGCTTTGATCTTAGAATAATGCATAGGCCTATTCATAGGAAGACACATAACAGTTATAGCCTATTTAAATAACATGGAAGCTACCATTAAGCCGTTTAAAACCCTTATAGTCGATGTGAAATTTACTGTGGTGTTTGTCAGACCAGGAGACATCCCAAAAATCGGTCTTCTCAAGAAAACGTCTGTAGCGTCCGAACCTAATATGACCCCTCTATGGAAAGATGAGACTCACGAACATAATTCTCATCTGAAGGTAGCCCAGTACCATTTTTTTAAATTATGGAAGTACAGTTGAAATCGGAAGTTTACATACACCTTAGCCAAATACATTTCAACTCAGTTTTTCACAATTCCTGACAATTAATCCTAGTAAAAAGTCCCTGTCTTAGGTCAGTTAGGATCACTACTTTATTTTAAGAATGTGAAAAGCCAGAATAATAGTAGAGAGAATGATTTATTTAAGCTTTTATTTCTTTCATCACATTCCCAGTGGGTCAGAAGTTTACATACACTCAATTAGTATTTGGTAGCATTGCCTTTAAATTGTTTAAATTGGGTCAAATGTATTGGGTAGCCTTCCACAAGCTTCCCACAATACATTGGGTGAATTTTGGCCCATTCCTCCTGACAGAGCTGGTGTAACTGAGTCAGGTTTGTAGGCCTCCTTGCTCCACACGCTTTTTCAGTTCTGCTCACACATTTTCTATGGGATTGAGGTCAGGGCTTTGTGATGGCCACTCCAATACCTTGACTTTGCTGTCCTTAAGCCATTTTGCAACAACTTTGGAAGTATGCTTGGGGTCATTGTCCATTTGGAAGACCCATTTGCGACCAAGCTTTAACTTCCTGACTGATGTCTTGAGATGTTACAATATATCCACATAATTTTCCTTCCTCATGATGCCATCTATTTTGTGAAGTGCACCAGTCCCTCCTGCAACAAAGCACCCCCACAGCATGATTCTGACACCCCCGTTCTTCACGGTTGGGATGGTGTTCTTCGGCTTGCAAGCGACACCCTTTTTCCTCCAAACATAACGATGGTCATTATGGCCAAACAGTTCTATTTTTGTTTCATCAGACCAGAGGACATTTCTCCAAAAAGTACGATGTTTGTCCCCATGTGCAGTTGCAAACCGTAGTCTAGCTTTTTTATGGCGGTTTTGGAGCAGTGGCTTCTTCCTTGCTGAGCGGCCTTTCAGGTTATGTCGATATAGGACTCATTTTACTGTGGATATAGATACTTTTGTACCTGTTTCCTCCAGCATCTTCATAAGGTCCTTTGCTGTTGTTCTGGGATTGATTTGCACTTGTCGCACCAAAGTACGTTCATCTCTAGGAGACAGAACGCGTATGACGGCTGCGTGGTCCCATGGTGTTTATACTTGCATACTATTGTTTGGACAGATGAACGTGGTACCTTCAGGTGTTTGGAAATTGCTCCCAAGGATGAACCAGACTTGTGGAGGTCTACAATTATTTTTCTGAGGTCTTGGCTGATTTATTTTGATTTTCCCATGATGTCAAGCAAAGAGGCACAGAGTTTGAAGGTAGGCCTTGAAATACATCCACAGGTACACCTCCAATTGACTCAAATGATGTCAATTAGCCTATCAGAAGCTTCTAAAGCCATGGAATTTTCAATGCTGTTTAAAAGGCACAGTCAACTTAGTGTATGTAAACTTCTGACCCACTGGAATTGTGATACAGTGAATTCTAAGTGAAATAATCTGTCTGTAAACAATTGTTTGAAAAATTACTTGTGTCATGCACAAAGTAGATGTCCTAACTGACTTGCCAAAACTATAGTTTGTTAACAAGAAATGGGTGGAGTGGTTGAAAAACGAGTTTTAATGACTCCAACCTAAGTGTATGTAAACTTCCGACTTCAACTGTATATATGGAAGTAGTTTAGGGGTAAAAGGGGTTAAATATGGGACCCAAAAAATAATTATCTTTCTTATATCGCCCAGATATAGGACAGACACTTCAAAATAAACATCCTTTTGAACGTCATCCTTGATAAAATAAAGCCCACTGCTATTTAAATTTATGGTACAGTATACAGTGAGGGGAAAAAGTATTTGATCCCCTGCTGATTTTGTACGTTTGCCCAATGACAAAGACATTTTCAGTCTATAATTTTAATGGTAGGTTTATTTGAACAGTGAGAGTGTCACGATCGTTTACTGATGAGACGGACCAAGGCGCAGCGTGATAAGCGTACATTTTATTTAAGTACTTAACACACGACAAAACAACAAACAAACGATACGTGAAGTCCTAGGTTACACAAAACAAACCTTTACGGAACAAGATCTCACCCCGACTAGTGCCAAACAGGCTGCCTAAGTATGGTCCCCAATCAGAGACAACGAGCTACAGCTGCCTCTGATTGGGAACCACCCTGGCCAACATAGATCTACACGATCTAGAAAACACAACATAGAAAACATGACATAAAAACTCCACACCCTGGCTCAACATTTAAGAGTCCCCAGAGCCAGGGCGTGACAGTACCCCCCCCCAAAGGCGCGGACTGCGACCGCGCCACACAAACACAACAGGGTAGGGGCCGGGTGGGCATTCCGCCTCGGAGGTGGATCCAAATCCGGGCGTGACCACCACTTTCTCTCCACCTCCCCGTTGCGCCCCTGGTCTGGTCTGGCACCGCTGACTGGAGCTGGACCCGACGACGGTGGATCGATCTGTACAGGCTCCGGACTGGAGCCGCTGGCCGGAGCTGGACTGGGCACCGGTGGAGCGGATTGCTCTGGCTCCGGAGTGGATCCGCTGACAGGAGTTGGACCGGACCCCGGTGGAGCGGATTGCTCTGGCTCCGGAGTGGAGCAGCTGACCGGTGCCGGACCAGGCACCGGTGGAACAGGCACGGGCCGTGCCGGACTGGACACACGCACCACTGGCTTGGTGCGGGGAGCAGGAGCGGGCCGGACCGGGCTGACCACGCGCACCACTGGCTTGGTGCGGGGAGCAGGAGCGGGCCAGACCGGGCTGACGACGCGCACCACTGGCTTGGTGCGGGGAGCAGGAACGGGCCGCACCGGGCTGACGACGCGCACCACTGGCTTGGTAAGGGGAGCAGGAACGGGCCGGACCGGGCTGATGACGCGCACCACTGGCTTGGTGCGGCGAGCAGGAACGGGCCGGACCGGGCTGACGACGCGCACCACTGGCTTGGTGCGGGTAGCAGGAGCGGGCCGGACCGGGCTGACGACGCGCACCACTGGCTTGGTGCGGGGAGCAGGAATGGGCCGGACCGGGCTGACGACGCGCACCACTGGCTTGGCGCGAGGGACAGGAACAGGCCGGACCGGGCTGGCAACGCGCACCATTGGCTTGGTGCGAGGGACAGGAACAGGCCGGGCTGGACTGGGAACACGCACCACTGGCTTGGTGCGGGGAGCAGGAACAGGCCGGGCTGGACTGGGAACACGCACCACTGGCTTGGTGCGGGGAGCCGGAACGGGCCGGGCCGGACTGTGGAGGCGGACTGGAGGTCTGGAGCGAAGAGCTGACACAACCCGTCCTGGCTGAATGCCTTTTTCCACACGATACGTGTGAGGCATCAGCACAGGATGTACGGGGCTGTGCACTCGTACTGGCGCTACAGCACGTGGCACTGGCGCAGGATATACGGGACCGAGGAGGCGTACTGGAGACCACGAGCGTTGAGCCGGCACACCCCGTCCTGGCTGAATGCCCATCTTTGCACGACACGTGCGTGGTGCTAGCACAGGACATACAGGACTGTGCCGGAACACTCGCGGCACAGTACGTGGCTCCGCATAACACGGAGCCTGCCCAGTCACACGCTTCCTAGCCTGAGTACGGGGAGTTGGCTCTGCTCTAACCCTAGGCTCCGCCAACCACCCTTTTAGCCCCCCCCAAAAAAAATATTGGGGCTGTCTTTCGGGCTTCCTCCTCGGCCGGTACCCTCTGCGTTGCCGCTGCTCCTCTCTATAGCGCGCCTCCACAGTCTCCTCCCAAGGACGGCGATCCATTCCGGCCTGAATCTCCTCCCAAGTCCAGGATCCCTTCCCGTCCAGGATCTCCTCCCAGGTCCAGGCTGTCTGTTCCTGGACACGCTGCTTGGTCCTCTTTTGGTGGGATCTTCTGTCACGATCGTTTACTGATGAGACGGACCAAGGCGCAGCGTGATAAGCGTACATTTTATTTAAGTACTTAACACACGACAAAACAACAAACAAACGATACGTGAAGTCCTAGGTTACACAAAACAAACCTTTACGGAACAAGATCCCACCCCGACTAGTGCCAAACAGGCTGCCTAAGTATGGTCCCCAATCAGAGACAACGAGCTACAGCTGCCTCTGATTGGGAACCACCCTGGCCAACATAGATCTACACGATCTAGA
Organism: Coregonus clupeaformis; assembly: GCF_020615455.1. Taxonomy (NCBI): domain Eukaryota; kingdom Metazoa; phylum Chordata; class Actinopteri; order Salmoniformes; family Salmonidae; genus Coregonus; species Coregonus clupeaformis. Next base: position 32,114,716 of record NC_059192.1, on the reverse strand, counting down.
AAACACAACATAGAAAACATGACATAGAAACTCCATACCCTGGCTCAACATTTAAGAGTCCCCAGAGCCAGGGCGTGACAGAGAGACAGAATAACAACAACAAAATCAAGAAAAACGCATGTCAAAAATGTTATAAATTGATTTGCATTTTAATGAGGGAAATAAGTATTTGACCCCCTCTCAATCAGAGAGATTTCTGGCTCCCAGGTGTCTTTTATACAGGTAACGAGCTGGGATTAGGAGCACACTCTTAAAGGGAGTGCTCCTCATCTCAGCTTGTTACCTGTATAAAAGACACCTGTCCACAGGAGCAATCAATCAATCAGATTCCAAACTCTCCACCATGGCCAAGACCAAAGAGCTCTCCAAGGATGTCAGGGACAAGATTGTAGACCTACACAAGGCTGGAATGGGCTACAAGACCATCGCCAAGCAGCTTGGTGAGAAGGTGACAACAGTTGGTGCGATTATTCGCAAATGGAAGAAACACAAAAGAACTGTCAATCTCCCTCGGCCTGGGGCTCCATGCAAGATCTCACCTCGTGGAGTTGCAATGATCATGAGAACGGTGAGTAATCAGCCCAGAACTACACGGAAGGATCTTGTCAATGATCTCAAGGCAGCTGGTACCATAGTCACCAAGAAAACAATTGGTAACACACTACGCCGTGAAGGACTGAAATCCTGCAGCGCCCGCAAGGTCCCCCTGCTCAAGAAAACACATATAAATGCCCGTCTGAAGTTTGCCAAAGAACATCTGAATGATTCAGAGGAGAACTGGGTGAAAGTGTTGTGGTCAGATGAGACCAAAATCGAGCTCTTTGGCATCAACTCAACTCGCCGTGTTTGGAGGAGGAGGAATGCTGCCTATGACCCCAAGAACACAATCCCCACCGTCAAACATGGAGGTGGAAACATTATGCTTTGGGGGTGTTTTTCTGCTAAGGGGACAGGACAACTTCACCGCATCAAAGGGACGATGGACGGGGCCATGTACCATCAAATCTTGGGTGAGAACCTCCTTCCCTTAGCCAGGGCATTGAAAATGGGTCGTGGATGGGTATTCCAGCATGACAATGACCCAAAACACACGGCCAAGGCAACAAAGGAGTGGCTCAAGAAGAAGCACATTAAGGTCCTGGAGTGGCCTAGCCAGTCTCCAGACCTTAATCCCATAGAAAATCTGTGGAGGGAGCTGAAGGTTCGAGTTGCCAAACGCCAGCCTCGAAACCTTAATGACTTGGAGAAGATCTGCAAAGAGGAGTGGGACAAAATCCCTCCTGAGATGTGTGCAAACCTGGTGTCCAACTACAAGAAACGTCTGACCTCTGTGATTGCCAACAAGGGTTTTGCCACCAAGTACTAAGTCATGTTTTGCAGAGGGGTCAAATACTTATTTCCCTCATTAAAAATGCAAATAAATGTATAACATTTTTGACATGCGTTTTTCTGGATTTTTTTGTTGTTATTCTGTCTCTCACTGTTCAAATAAACCTACCATTAAAATTATAGACTGATCATTTCTTTGTCAGTGGGAAAACATACAAAATCAGCAGGGGATCAAATACTTTTTTCCCTCACTGTAGATCATCATCTGGCCTTATCACATCAAATAAAATAAAAAGTGTCACATGTGCCGAATACAACAGGTGTAGACCTTACCATGAAATTCTTACTTACAAGCACTTCGCCAACAATGCAGTTAAGAAAATATTTACTAAATAAACGAATGTAAAAAAAATGTAAGAGCAACAATAACAATAACAATAATGAGGCTATATACAGGTAGTGCCGGTACCGAGTCAATGTGTGGGGGTACAGGTTAGTTGAGGTAATTGAGGTAATATGTACATGTAGATAGGGGTAAAGTGACTATGCATAGATAATAAACAGCAAGTAGCAGCAGCGTAGAAAGGGGGGTCAATGAAAATACTCCGGGTAGCCATTTGATTAGCTGTTCAGCAGTTTTATGGCTTGGGGGTAGAAGCTGTTAAATAAGAAGCGTTTTGGACCTAGACTTGGCACTCCGGTACCGCTTGCCGTGCGGTAGCAGAGAGAACAGTCTATGACTAGGGTGGCTGGAGTCTTTGACAATTTTGAGGGCCTTCCTCTGACACCGCCTGGTATAGAGGTCCTGGATGGCAGGAAGCTTTGCCCCAGTGATGTACTGGGCCGTACGCACTACCCTCTGTAGTGCCTTGCGGTCGGAGGCCAAGCAGTTGCCATACCAGGCGGTGATGCAACCAGTCAGGATGCTCTCGATGGTGCAGCTGTAGAATTTTTTGAGGATCTGAGGACCCATGCCAAATCTTTTTAGTCTCCTGAGGGGGAATAGGCTTTGACTCTGTGGTTGACTTTGACTTTGACTCTATTCTTGACTCTGTGGTTCTTGCACTTGTTTGGGGAACAGGATTTCATTATTTTTATCTACATTTCTGCCTGAGAAATGACACCCTGATATAGTTCTGTGATCTGTGATATACTTCTGTGAATCACTGAGGCATTGTGTGTTTGTGTGTTCTTTGTCCTCAGAACTTTCAAATAACTTGAGGTGTTTTATGGTTAATAGTGATGTTGTGCTTTTGGACACTGTCCTCAGGCTCCAGCTTTATGTTTATATGTTTTTATGTTGATGTGCTATTGTTTTTAATTGATTTTATTTGTATATTTAACCTATTCTTGACTCTGTGGTTCTTGCACTTGTTTGGGGAACAGGATTTCATTATTTTTATCTATATTTCTGCCTGAGAAATGACACCCTGATATAGTTCTGAGGAGTTCTGAGGAGTTCGTGGAGTTGGTGCCGATGACAGATACAACGACAGCAGCTGATATTTTTACCGCACTCGTCGGCGCGCTGGACAGGGTCGGAGTGGACTGGTCCCGCGCTGTCAGCCTGGCTACAGATGGTGCGCCCTCAATGATCGGGAAAAAAGCAGGCGTTGTGACAAAGTTCAGAGAGAAAGTGCAATCTGCAAATGGAGGACGTGATTTTTTGACTTTTCACTGTATTTTGCACCAGGAGGCTTTGTGTTGCAAGTCATTAAAGATGGATAACGTCATGAAGGTGGTCATCCAAACTGTTAATTTCATCCGATCCAGAAGCCTGAATCACCGTCAGTTTGACAGCCATCTCAGAGAGAAAGACCACATCTATGGCCTGCCATACCACACTGAGGTAAGATGGTTAAGCCGAGGTGCTGTGCTGAGGCGTTTCTTTGATTTACGAGAAGAAATTGAACAGTTCATGGAAGAAAAGGGCAAACCAGTGTAAGAATTTCATTCCGCAGAATGGATGCAGGACCTTGCATTTATGGTGGATGTTACAGGGCACCTGAATAACTTGAACAAACAGCTGCAAGGGCGCAACAAAGTTGTCACGCAGTATTATGACAGCATACGTTCTTTCAAGTTGAAGCTGTCATTGTGGGAGACGCAACTTGCCGGTGGTGATGCAGCTCACTTCCCCTGTCTGAAAAATGTGTGCGCGACCCAACATGTGGCAGACATGAAGCGGTTCAAAGATAAAATAACGGGACTGTTACGGGAGTTTGAGCAACGCTTTCAGATTTATGTTTATATGTTTTTATGTTGATGTGCTATTGTTTTTAATTGATTTTATTTTATTTGTATATTTAACCTATTCTTGACTCTGTGGTTCTTGCACTTGTTTGGGGAACAGGATTTTATTATTTTTATCTACATTTCTGCCTGAGAAATGACACCCTGATATAGTTCTGTGATCTGTGATATACTTCTGTGAATCACTGAGGCATTGTGTGTTTGTGTGTTCTTTGTCCTCAGAACTTTCAAATAACTTGAGGTGTTTTATGATTAATAGTGATGTTGTGCTTTTGGACACTGTCCTCAGGCTCCAGCTTTATGTTTATATGTTTTTATGTTGATGTGCTATTGTTTTTAATTGATTTTATTTTATTTGTATATTTAACCTATTCTTGACTCTGTGGTTCTTGCACTTGTTTGGGGAACAGGATTTCATTATTTTTATCTATATTTCTGCCTGAGAAATGACACCCTGATATAGTTCTGTGATCTGTGAAACAGTTCTGTTAATCACTGAGGCATTGTGTGTTTGTGTGTTCTTTGTCCTCAGAACTTTCAAATAACTTGAGGTGTTTTATGATTAATAGTGATGTTGTGCTTTTGGACACTGTCCTCAGGCTCCAGCTTTATGTTTATATGTTTTTTATGTTGATGTGCTATTGTTTTTAATTGATTTTATTTTATTTGTATATTTAACCTATTCTTGACTCTGTGGTTCTTGCACTTGTTTGGGGAACAGGATTTCATTATTTTTATCTACATTTCTGCCTGAGAAATGACACCCTGATATAGTTCTGTGATCTGTGAAACAGTTCTGTTAATCACTGAGGCATGTGTGTTTGTGTGTTCTTTTTCTTTAGAATTTTCAAATAAACTTGACGTGTTTTATGATTAATAGTGATGTTGTGCTTGTACTATTTTGGACACACTGTCCTCAGGCTCCAGCTTTATGTTGTATGTTGATCGTATTAAAACAAAGAAAACAATCTGAAGTTGTTGTTTTTAAGTTATATATACCATGATTTTTCCGGTCCGGCCCACTTGGGAATAGATTTTCCTCCATGTGGCCCCTGAGCTAAAATGAGTTTGACACCCCTAACCCATCTAAACAGTAGGATACAGTTTCCTTGACATGCCATAGGCCTATTCAGTGGCGACCTGTATTTCAGGGCAGGTGGGGGGGCTCAATCCCACCTGTTCAGGCCAAAAACATTTTTATAATAATAATAATTTGTTGCCTGCTTTGCATGTTAATTTGGCATTAATACGTGTCATATCAGTTTGCAAACTATGTAAAAAATTATAATAATTGAGTTAATAAAGCTGCATACAAACATGGTCTCTCTTTTGCTTTCTTGAGTAAGGCAGCTCCAAAATGCAGGTGTTTTAGCCTAGCTCAGTGTTTTCTGTGGTGGTGGGGCAGCAAGCGGAAAATACGGAGCGTAGGGGTTGGTAATGTTCTCTAGTTGCGCCGTGATTGGCTCAGTGTTCTGTCACTCATTGGAACACTACATCACTGCAAAATCTACAGGGAGAGCTTGAAAAATTCAAGCCCCTTGGGTGCTGCCATAGATACATTAGAAGTGCCCATCCAAGAAGGCTCAAGGTCATTGGCCACAGATAAAATGATGTCAAATCACGTTACATCTACCATAGCTTTGATTGGACTGATCATGTCAACATCATACTTTGCTTGTCTTGCTTGCTAGCTAAGTTTTTTAGTCATCATCATGAATCATGTGGACAATCTACTGGCAAATCCTTTTCAATCCTTGTCATATGAAGAGAAATTATTGATAAAACGTATCGGTGCTCATCGGCCATTGGACATAAACATTACACAATAAATAGGAAATCGCAAATTCAACAATGAGTGGTTTGGAAGGAATCAGTGGCTAACTGCAAGCGTTACAAAGCAATCACTAGCCTGCTATTCAGTGGAGTGGGGGTGTGGTCCAAGTCTGGGTTTAAGGGTCTCTTTTCCAAGCTTAAAAGGTATAAACATTCATGCTGTCAATCCAGCATAATTTCTGCCGCGTTCAAAACAACTGGAAACTCAGAACTGGGAAATCTCAGATTTCAGTGAGTTCAAGACAACTGTGAACTCCGACTGGGAAAATACGTTTTGAAGGGTCATCAAACTCGGAATCCCAAGTCGGGAACTCAGGCCTCTTTCTAGAGCTCCGACCTGAAGATCAATGATATCATGATCCAACCTTTCCCCCCGAGATCCCAGTTGTCTTGAAAGCACCATACATCCAGAGAATGCCAGACTTTGATGACAAAATTTGCCCAAAAGAAGTACCGCCACGCCTTGTATGCTGCTGGATAAATGATGTAACATACCAGGGAGATATGTATACTGTAGCTAAGAAAGTAATACTAAGTGTATGTTGTGAGGTAAATGTTAGTAGCCCATGTGCCTCACCCTAATAATTTGGTCCCTTTACTCCTTATAACTTAGCCTACTGTTCTGACCTGGTGGTGCACATGTAGCCTATAGCCTGTTTTAGATAAATGTAATCATTGAATATTGTAAGCGCTTTCACTGTCTGCTTATATGCCCCCATTATTTATCCTACTGTTCTGACTTTGTGTACAGGGAGAATACTGTAAGAACGGCCCATGTTGTGAATTCTGTCACTGTACATTTCAAAAGTGCTGAACAAATAGTTATATTGACTACGTCCGTCCTAGCTCGCTCATCGTCTTAATCGAAATTATGGATTGCCACTTATACGCTCGTTGTCCCCTTATGCTATAGTTTGTACATCTCAATTGTCAGAAGAAACCACATTTGTTTAAGCAGGTCAGCCATATCAGCTATGATTTTTTTAAAGGCAGTAAATGAGGCTGAATGAACTGTTTCGCTGCCAGACAAGGCTCCGCTGATAGCCAGGTGTAGTAGTGGTAAGGATTCACTCCATGGTGCTGAAAAGAAAGCTCTGCTGTTGGGACAGCTTTATGTAGGCCCTAACAGTTTGTGGGCACCATTTGTCACCATTATAGTGCAATTAATGTATTGTTTAGTGTTGTGTTGTGTAGTGGCTTTGCAGGCAAGATTTACATGCTTGGGTACTGAGTAGACTGATACCCCATTTCATTGATCCACAATCCATAGGTAAGGCTGTACAGTGCAATATGAATGTCAATACGCACAATAGGCTGACTGGGGAGGTGACAAGTCCAGCAATAAGAGCTACGACGGTAATATTTGTGTAAATGCTTCACAGTTGTGTTCTGTTGGTGTCACTGCATCACTTTCAATGAGGGCGTTTTATTTTGAAGGCGAACCGCAAATTACACTATTGTGGCCAGTCCTTATTGTGGTTAGCTTCACATGTGTGTTTGACCATCATTAATCCAAAACGAACCATCTTATAAATGTGGGGTATTTTAGATGACACCTAGCTAGATAGTTAGCCAACTATAGCTACTGAAACAGATTGTCGTTTTGCTACGTTTTTGGGGAAGAACATTGTTTACATCCATCAGCTAGCTAGCTTTTTTTCTGACCAGCACTGTCCCAGAGTTTGGGGAAGTGTGTCTGCGCTTGTCGGACGACAATAGAATGTTCACGATGTCACTGCGACAACCTATAGACACGTGGATAGTCCAACTGTAAACCAACCTTTATACCGCGTTCACGTACTAGTCGGAACTGGGACATTTCCGACTTGCTAACTGGTTGTAGTTAATCACGTGCATCATCCAACGAATTAGCTAATCGGAAATTTCCGACTAGCATGTAAACGCGGGATTAGTCCCATCAATACCTCGGTGTTGTGGTTGTCTATTATCTAGGCTAGAAATACAATTTAAAAATCCGAATGATTGTAGTTTACATAGGCTATATTTAATTAATCTGTCATGCCCCGCATTTTCTCTCTAGTTTACAGGAACCAGTCCCCTGTAGCTTAGTTGGTAGAGCATTGCGCTTGCAACGCCAGGGTTGTGGGTTCGTTTCCCACGGGGGGCCAGTATGAAAAATGTATGCACTCACTAACTGTAAGTCGCTCTGGATAAGAGCGTCTGCTAAATGACTAAAATGTAAAACCTAGCAGCCAGTGTGTAATGTATGTATTTAACAGAAATATATCTATTTTTCTGTTATGTTTATTCTACAGACCTGTATGACGCGCACGTCTGGTTCTTAATTTATGCACCAAACATACCTGATTATTTTCCACGTCGCAGGTTGCAGCACCTGTCTGTATTAACAATTAAACCATGGGAGCTAGCCGTGTATAAATTCGTACAGTAGGCCTATGCCTACATTTGACTTTTAACTAATCAGCAACGTAAAGATAAACGCTTATTGTAGCATAGTATCAATATGCCTATCGAAAAAATTGCTTACTTGGTAAGACTCCTTTTTCATTGATTGTAGCCGATTGATTATGTTGTGTAGGCGCGCACTTAATGGGTGGCGGAGCAACCACTACTCCAAAACAGAAAGGCACGTTTCAGTCTTCTTCTTCTGTGGGTTTTATGGCGGACTACAACCCAAAAAGTTGTATTGCTGCCACCAACTGGACGGGTTGAAACCAAAACAAGGTAAAAAATAAAATCCATACATGATAGGGAAACTAACTTAATAAAAATAGTACATTGACAAAACAAAACTCCCACTTACGTTTCAAAGTAATCAGCAGGTTTATCAGAAACCATACCATCTATGCAGGGAACACTTATGGCTGGGTAGCTTTTCAGCGTCTTGGCCATGAAAGCAATCACCATTGTAGTGCTAGATGATCCATTCACCCCCAAATATCGGTTTTAATAATGGGAGAACCAAATGTGTTGGGAAGCGTGAGCTGCGCGCGTTACAGGGGGCAAAATGCAGTGTACAATGGTTAGGCAGTGTATAAGAAGTGTCAACACTGGCCGGTCTATAATCAAAAGACCACCTCTTTTACCGTCTATCACCTGTATAGGAACCAAGTAGGGGTACCATAGGCTTGTGTCCCAAATGGAACCCTATTCCATAAGAGGGTGCCATTTGGGATGTAACCATTGAAAGATGTGAGGAGAGACACCTGGAAAATTCCCCCCAAACATTGAAAACTTTCAATAACAACTATGTAACACAGCACACATTTCTGTATAGTTATATACAAAAATAAAATACAGCCGCCACATCAAACCCTCTCCTTGAAGTGCATAAAAATTCCCCAAAAACAATTTGTTTGTCGGTCCCCTTACATAAAACGGACAGAGTGGGGAACCGAACATACTTTCTCTCTCCCCCGGTTTAGCTTATGTTGCAGATAACTGAAAAATATACCAAAATACATTCATACACCAAAACAATGTTATTCTAAAGTACAAAATATAAACAAGAAAAATAGAAATTGCAACTGGAAAAATAGCTGTCGACTTTGTGCAAAGATTCTCAATTACCTTCATATTGTAACCTTGGTAGAGGAAAAACATCCAAGAAAATTATCAACATTTACCAATGAGATCAGATGACTCTAGACCACGACATCTGGTTTGGTAGTCAACAGTGTCGTGAGACTCCTCACAGAGCTATAAACATATATACACACACAACTAGAAGAGCTATGCTCTGATTAACATGTATAAATTGCCTTATTTGAAACAAAATAAAAGAGTCACTAAACAACATGAACAGAAATAGCACCAAACTTCTATAAATGTCTTCTTTCACCATCATGAGGAAAAGCAGGGCAAAAAGGAAAACGAGTCACTAAGATGATCATCTTATTACCGATTTAAACTAGGCTATTAAAAAAATAATTTAAAAGCATGCAAGAAAGAAAGAAAAAGCTAATTCATGTAGCACTATGTTCCACTTAACACAAATGTGGCAAACTGATTTGTCATGCTTTGTTTGAGAACGCTAAGGAAAAAAAACCTCTGCATGTGTGTCATGGATGTTACTTTAAGGTTAAAAAAAAGTTTATTTCAATTGAAAATTCTATATAAATATCTTTAAATACTAAAAGCAACCAGATTTTGGCGAAGAGCATTTTTTGCCTCCTTTTCTAATAACTTAAATAATTAATTGGTATTTGACAGCAGCCTTTTTCTACAATGCACAAACTAATCCAGAGCAGAACATTAAAGTTCCAAAGAGTACAGCTTTCCCAAGACACCTTTCATACAAAGAGAGGGAAAACCTGAATCACCATTAAAAGAGAAGTGGGCCAACAGGCTCTTAAAATCCAAAACGAGAGTTCAATGTGTGTAAAGTGAGGGGTGAAGCATCATCCCCTAGAAAAATCATAGGAAACATTCCTCTTCCAGAGAATAAAATATGGTTAGTAGTTTGGTCAAATGACTAGACTACCCTACACCATCATGCCAAATGCTGAAGCAATGCAGTGTCTTTTGAGCATCATAAGATAGTGACTACTGGACATTAATACAGAAGACCAACATTGTTGCAAAAATGACTATAAGTCATTGACAATCCAATGACTCGCAGTGCTATATGTACCATCCTAACACAGAAAATCAAATTATGTTGCGATTCGACACCCTTATGGACTGATCTGTTCTAAAAAGCAAATGTCCTCTTGGGGACTGATTCAAGCAAATAACATCCGACCTTATATATTTTCTATTTCTTCTTCTTATAATTTTTTACATTTTCTTGATTTTTTCTAACAGAAATGACCAAATAAATTGATCCTTTTATAAAAGTATGCTTGCCTCTCAGTGGCTATTGGTCCACAAGTTAATACATTTCAGACCACTTTCAATGGGGCAGCCACTGTGGTTGGTACCCAAGGTTAAAGGCCAAAAGTCAGCTGGTGTGTCATGTCTCTTCAATACGGATACGAGGAAAAAAATAGTCAGTGCACAGCCAATGACACTTTCAAGAGGGAAATCTGAACTAAAATGGGGAAAAAAGCTATGATGAAGTCAAGAGAAATGGGAAAGGAAGCCACTACTGTCCAAAAAAGATTCCCTGACATTTTTGGTCAACAGTAACCAGTTTGTGAACTCTTACTAAATTGGAGCATGGTTGGTAAAAAGGCTGTCTTCTCAAGCACTTTGAAATGCTATTGCGTTTAATTTAGGGGGGCCACAATCGACAAGAATAGGGGGAGTAACAAAGACGTCCTCATGATATGTAATGTAGTTTTCAAAGCATACCGCTGCCTTGACATTTCCCCCTTTAAATGGAGCCCCTTTTACATGGCAGTGGTGACCGAGTCGGAGTGAGGCCCCAGGTACCCAGGCGAGGGGGCTGCGCCCTGGCCAGAGCAGCCCGTGACTGGGGACACGGCCAGGCTACAGAACAGCAGGTCCATGGATGGGAGCAGGGGCTTGAGCAGGCTGACGGGGAAGAATGCTGAGCTGCCGTGGGGGGTGAAGTTCACCTTGTTGGGGTCGGGGCAGGAGGAGAGGAGGGGCGAGGACTGGGCTAGGTGTGGAATGCTGTGGGAGAGAAAGAGACGGGGTTGTTAGAAGCAGGATCACAAACTGTTCAAATATGTCAGTAGACCTGATAGGGTTCATACACATTTTGACAGATGGAATTTAATGACTTTTCTACGACTTCCATTACTTTTAACCAAATTTCCATTACCAACAATTGACGGCGTCTCTGTAAGTACAGCATAAAAAAGTATGCGTAATGTGGTATCGACACTGGGAGGCTGCTCTCTGATCCCATTTACATCTCCTGTCGTTAAGCAAGGCACTTAACCCCCCCCAAAGTAGAATACATGTTAGGCAAGGGTATAAAACATGTGGTCAACCCTCATTCTGGAGAGCTACTGGGTGTGCATGCTTTTGAGCAAGCCCTGCTCAAACACAGAGCCAGTTTATCAAGGTCCGGTTGAGCAGCAGTGGGACAGGAATAAAAGCCTGCACACCCATTAGCTCTCCTGGAGGATGGTTGACCACCCTTGATGTAAAACATTTCAACATTACAACCAAATTAATTTTATGCCTTTTGAAACAATTAGTTTATTCAATATATCAAAGATCAAATGGCTATGGTAGGCTACAAATCTTTTTATTCAGCTGAAGCAAGCCCACACATTTTCTTTATGTACCTTTTCTAGTTTAGTCATATTTATCTTAGCCACCTTAGAAGTGTTTACTTTTCAGGCTGACTAGCATCTATTGCAACCTC